>NC_138824.1:58317885-58473560 GCF_965183815.1 Platalea leucorodia
GAAATGAGGCCCACAGTTACAGTTATTTACGAATGAACAGCAATGCAGGACAATTAACATGAAGGGCAGAAGCAAAGAGATAACCGGACATTACATATATACACGTTTTGCAAAATGTGTATAAGGTTTCAATACAAGGGCAATACATTTTGCTTTTTTTCCCCTTGGCCTAAACTCTCTTGGTTACAGGTTGGGTTTTTTGTTTTTGTTTGGGTTTTTTTGTTTTGTTTTAGTTGGGGGTTGGTTTTTTTTTTTTGGTTAAAGGTCTCCAGGTTCCAGGATAACAACAACAGGGTTTCTGACAGAACTATTTTCTAAAAGGAATCTGCTTTTACAATAAGATGATGATAAAGGCAAGTCCCTCAGAATAATTTTTCATTAAAAAAAAAAAAAAAATCTATACTTCAATATGATGCTATATTTTGAAGAATCATAACACTACTGGTTCAGATCCAGCATGAAAGTTGAAAGTATAACCTAATTTGCCAGGTGCCTCTGCTTGCCTTCACAACTGGTAAGGACACAACATTGATGACTAATAAACTAGAAGTCACACTTTCAAATCAAGAAAAATGGTGTGAATAGAGGCTGTAAGATTTTGACTCTTTTCCCACTGTAAGTAATTACCCTAATTCAGAACACTTAAATGCAACTTCCCTTGTCCCTCGGGTAATAATATTCTAGAAGTTCTTCTTTAAAGTGTAAAACCAAACCAAAGCCAGTTTTCAGGCTTTCTCTTCCATGTACCAGTTGTGAATGAGGGAGAAGACTGGCAAATAGTCTTTTCAACTCAGCTCCATTTTGTACTCAAGACCTTAAGTAGGTTAGCTGTCTCCAAACTCCAGAGTCAGAACGGTGTTTGCCTCCCCCAAACTTGCCACTCTATTTGCGAACTAAGCTCAATTCCCCTTTCTGACATCTTCTTGTCTTTTTTTTAGATTCTAAGTTTTTCAGAAAAAGTTCTTTGCAAGGTGAGTACCTACCTACCAGAAACAATGTCTTACTGAGGTAATGAGGAACCACTGTAATGACCTGTATTAATAAAAATCATCATTGAAACGAACGTTACTTGCATTGGCAAAATACTCCTAGAACTGGAAGAGGCAGACTTTTGTGAGCCTTGTTCCTGCTCTAGTTTAAGGAACTGTGGTATCATCCACTGCACTAACGAGATGGAAATTTTATTCCGTGTTCCATATACTGCTATTGTGATGGAAATCTTTTTTGATAATTAGTAATTTGAGATTACGGATTTGATCACACGCCAGTCCTATGCAGCCCTTAAATAAGAAGTATCTAATGGCAAAATACTGTTCACCACTGATTCTGTACAGTTTGCACCTCAGGCTTCAGAGAGTCTACTCAGTAGGCTCATTTACTTGTTCAGTTCTGTCTCCGGTATGGTCAATATCGTGCCAGATGTACTCAAATAGTGAGTTAAAACCTTATCTACAATATATTCCTGAAATAGACCTTGAGTAGCACGCTCCATAATACAATTAACAACTGATATTATGTTGATGTAGCCTCTACTACAGAAACAAATGTGTCTACCACCACAATAGTGCCTTCTTCACTTTTTATTAATGTATCAGCCCGTTCTCATGAACAAACACACTAAGTGTGCATAGGGAAGGAGTGTAGCCATTGATAACAAATACTGGATTCATCCTGTATCTTTTCCCTTACAGAATGGCAGAAGACACAAGAGGAATGCCAGGAGGACGGTTCATATCCTTTTGTTTCTGAAGTTATGCAATTCAATCAATTTTGATATGCAACCATATAATTTCAGCAGTTCATGTTACAAGATGCATTTTAATGCAGACAGGTAACAAGACAGTTGGTTCCTCTTCCAGGAGCATGGCAATATTCTGAGTGCTACTTGCTGTTTAGGAACTTCCTGAGATGACTTCTGTGTAGCCTAATTCCAGAAACTATCGTGGAATTGGACAGACAAGCAATTGTGCACATCAAGTTAAGGACTTCTAAACAGACCAAGATGGCATTATTTTTTCAAACAAATAAATAAAAACATATATACACGCTTATATCCACACTCATGTTTTTAACAGCATAGTAACACATAGCTCAACAAAAATCTTACTCTGTAATTGTGAAAAAGTCCATGAGTTCAGATTTTGTAGCCTTGTTCCAATATGTAAACAATGCATCTAGGAAAATGAAAGATATTAAAAACAAGACAAATGCAGCAAACACACAAAAATATTAAGCAGAAGAGTTAACGTCAGTTCCTAGTTTTCACATAATGAGGATTCAGAGAATCTAAAAATAGCTTGTGGGGTACAGATAACTATTATTATCTAAAGTTTTCCTTGAAGCTGATTATACAGATGCACATATCAATTCTCCAAATGAGTTTCTACAATATGCGTTTAATTAATCCATAGTATTCCCATACAATTTCATATTTTAAATAGTAATAATTGTGTAGTCAGTAGTGACTACAGTGTTCTAAAAATGTAAGACTTCAGAATACTTTGGACCATTAGTCCTATAATCTGCTTCTTTATAGATTGGTCTCAACATTTTTTAAATTCAATTTAATGTTTTCTTTTTTAATTTATAATGCTTTACTATGGATAGTTTTTCAGCACAGGTTTCAGATTTTCTTTATTTGCACAGATTTAAAAAATGGCTATATATTTTTTACAAAGCTTGTATTTACATAGCCAAGACCTGGTCTCTTTTGCCAAAAATGTTCAAAATTAGCTAACAAATTCAAAATTATTACAAAGATGTGTGGCAAAGTTTATTTGACACTTGTTCTTTTCCAGGAGAATTGAGACCAAAAAACCTCACTGTGCTTATGTAAATTTTAACTTGAATTTCCTAGAAATTCGGACTAATTTTTAAATATTTCAAAGTGTAAAATAGTGAAAAAGATATTTTGGGGTTTTATTATTCTTTGTAGTTAAAATACATAAAATAATATTGATGTAATTACATGAAAATCTAATGATGTGACTGGACATTGAATACTTATTAACCTTTCAATTCTCATTCTTGATTGAGTGGTGTAATAAGTTAGACTTCAAGTACTACACAAACTTGATTTTTAGAAATTAACATCAAAATAGGCAGAAAAAAGAAATTAACTACTTTTGATATGTTTAGCACAAACTGAAAAATTAAATGTTTTTACCAAAAGGGACTTGCCCTCTTTTTAAAATGTTGATCAAGGACAGGGATGATTCTGAGTTTTTTGATCCTAGTAAAAAACTAAGAGTTGCCATTCACAAGTATTTCTGTACCTCTGCAACCTTCCCCAGGATAATATGACTCTTTCAAAAATTCAATGGATCTTCTCAGTAACATCCCAGGAGAATGAAGAAGTACTAATATCCCCATTCCAGAAGCGGAAATATACACAGTGATCAAATCATTTGGTTCCCTGTCATACAGGAAGGTCTGCAGAATGGAGGAATGGACTAGCCCAAGACTCTTCTACTGATCAATGAACTATTCTTCACCCCCATTTTCCAAACTGTACTGTACAATCACACACAAATATTCGCTTTCTTACCTAGTCCTTTAGTTAGCCTCACACATTGAAGGAATAATGAGTATTTAATGCTTCAAGATTTAAGTCAGAGTTTAATTTGATCAATCACACATATTTATAAAACGCAGCACAACGTGGTACCTAGACCTAAAATATTCTGCTGATTTTGAATAAGTATTAAAATCACAGGCATAAATCCAACACATGATTTCGAATTTATGAAAAATAGGTGGAATTACCTACCTTCTGACATACTTCTTAAAATATGAAGGAAACACATGAGCAGACTTTTGATCTCTGCTTGGTCAAGTTTGTCATATCGAACTATAGCACTTCCTAAAGTGCTGCTCTGTTGGTTCTGAAAAGAAAACAGAAATATTTTGGCTAAAGGGTTCTTAAACTGAAAAAACGAAAATTATTTAAATTGCCTTATTAATTCCTGCAACAGAAAAAGGATCTCAGAACAGAGACAAAAATGTTTCATGTAGAGACAGGTCACTAAAACACACATTACACACATGAAGTATACCAAATTAAGCCTCTTTACCTTCGTTTTTTTTTATTTCCTTCTTTACATGATTTTTTCCCCCCCCGAGGGAGGAGCAAGAGGAAAAGTTACCTAATAGTGATTATTAATCTAGTTAATTATACAGAGATACCCACATTGTGGAAATCGGGCATGCCCCTTCTGCTTAGATGAAATACTTTAAAAATAAATGCTGCTGTGTTAGGTGATGCGTATATGCTCCTTTGCTTTTGAAGAGACTTTATGCTGAACTGTAGACAGACCTGCCGCTACAAAATTCTTTCTGTTTAAAGATGTAAGAACCTCAAGGAAAAAACATACATGAATGGCAATAATATGCATTCTGGAAGATTAACTACTGATAAGTAAATCCCCACCCCCACCCCCCAACCCAAAACAAAACACTTTCTCCCTGCTTCATTTGTTTATACAATTCCTACACTTGTGGGAAGTTAATCGGCAGTGCTCAATACTAAAGTCTGTTCAAAAAGAAAACATAACTGATCTTTCAAAATGTGTACCACAAAAAAAAGAAAAAATAAAACTGTGAGAATATATAAATTGAACTTTAGGCAAAGACTTATCTGTAAAAGAATAATTTTCACACAATCAAGTGTTACGAAGTCCCCAATCCGAGGCTCTTACAGATATACTATATAAATGTTTGTTTAAAGGATAAATTATGCCCTTTTTAGTGCCTAATTCTCACTTCCAATATGAGGCCACTTATGCAAATGGAAAATGAACCAGACATTAAATAAGTTTTCTGTAAAGTCAACAGTCCAGTACAATTGATCTGTGTAACGCTTTGGTTTCTACAAGAAAGCTGGATCATCTTGGCCCCATGACCTTTTTAAGGACACATACCAGTGTTGGAAGAAATCCTTCATATCAAAATTAGAAAAAAATAAAAATAAAAACATAGACTCAAGGGAGAAAAGCACTTGGTTTCACAAACAAAGCAAGAAGTGCCAATACCTCAAGGGTATAACAACCCCTCCAGGAACACTCCTCACTGAAAGCAGGAGACATGCTAATCCGTGAGGGAACATTTCACAGCACACCCATCAATTGACGGCTGAGCCCTTTAATGCATTCCGTGTAAAGGGAAAGAATTGCTGTCCTAAAACAATCTGTGTAAATCTGTCCCATACTAGCCATTGAATGGATGCACAGTGAAACTGAATGTGAAACTATGACTAACACTGGCCAGAAGTTACTGTAATTTAGGAGGAAATGGACACCTATATAAGCCTGATTATTGTAGATTCTAAAGACCTCACAAGCTGTTTATCTTTGATATATTTCTGGTGAACGAGGAGGTGCTACTATACAGCTTTATGGATGCTGAAATAAAGCAGGCTATTAGTGGGTGGCGGAGCAGAAACAGAATTTAGTTTCCTAGACTTTTGAATACTGTCCAGACCACGAGATAATATTCCCTCTAAAACAGTTGAACATACACATGGATAAAACTAGGACTATAGCTACTCACAATCTTAATTCAAAATCATGTCAATAACCTATAAAGTATGCACATATTAAAATAGAAACTGATATACTTCCAGCCAATTCTGATTCCACAAGTATAGTTCTACAGGTTATTCTGAAAGAAAATTAGAACAAAAACATGGCTCTTCAGTAATGATATCAAGCAATGAGCAAAAACTCGAAGATAACGTGCAGTGAACAACTGATCTACTAGAAAGAAAGTTTGGAAAGCAACGAATAAGAAGCCAGGATTAAGTATTATTCGGGGAATATATTAACAGCATGCAAAACATAAATCCTGTACCACCTAAATTGGCAGACCAGAGTAGAATTTTCAAAGGATGTTGACTCCTTTGAAAACCCTTTTACTTGGTAAAAACACTACATTTTAGTAATTAACAACAGGACAACTAAGTAATAGATAACAGCATTGCCATTTAGCAACAGTATATGCACAAGATATTTCTTTATTTACTTGGTCAATGTAAAAGATTTTTTAGTTCTATTTACATTAATGTATATACTCAAATTCTGCTGATATTTAAGCTGATCGGATTTTTATGCTTAAATTACAATCATGTACACAAACTATTCCAGGTTTGGCATTTAAAGGTATTTTACATGGTTACATTTGTACGTATTTGGCATGAGATTCAACTGTTGCAAAGAAGTGGCAAAACTACTGATCACACACTTCACTCAAAAGCTTAACTATACCAAGCACAAAAACCAAATACTTCTTGCAACTGAAGAGAGAAAGCAGCATGCAAAATTTTCTCTGGCAAAGCTGGAATTGTCAGAAGTGAAAAATCCATAGTAACACGGTTTTTCTTTGCAGGGTGAGAATTTTCTTCTTCTTCTCCATTAGGGCGCATAGCATGAGCAGAGTGCCTTCTGAGAAGCTTCTCTCTCTGCCACACGAAGGCATGTCAGAGTCAAGGGGAAAAAGTTAACATGTTGTGACTTGCACAACAAGATATAAGAAAATGAAATGTGATCAGTATCAACATCAGCTCTAGAAAGATATGACTGAATACCTCATAGCTACTGCAGCCAGAGCTCCTAATTTGTAACAGCTTTAAAGTGAAATGATTTAGAAAAGTCAAACTAATATAAAAGAAATCACCTAAAGACAGCACAGCAACTGCTTTTTCAACATTTTAAAAGTGCTACATATATTGTGTATAGAACAGGATGGAGTGACGGTCTCCACAAAATCAAAGAAGCTGTCCTAACTAGAATTCAGTTCTCTCAAGCAAAATTCAATAAATTTCATGTAGTGCCTTTCTCTAGCAAAGGAAACAACAACTGCTTGCTTATGTCTCTACGTTGAAAATCTGTTTGTATTTTCTGCAAAACAGCTTAATAAATGCAATGCAAAAAGAGTTCATATGATAATTATTTTGCAAAAGAAAAACTTATGTAAAATACTGCTCTACAGTTATTCTAGAAAGCTCATTCCCAATGGAGGCAGAGAAGTTAACTCCTATGAGAATTAAGATGGAATTTTAGGAATACATTTTGGGTTTTTTATTTTGGTGTGGTTTTTTTTACCTTGTCAAGAGAATTGCTCTTGTCACTCTGTCTTTCTGGAAGACTGTTTCCCGAGTCTGTACTTATAAGAGAGCCTCTCGAGTCAGCATTCCTCACGCTATTAATATTTGGAGTTGACGTGGTGTATGGGGAAGCTAAAAAAACCCAAAACAATATAAAAGTCTCAAACAATACATATACTGAAAAAAGTCACTCCATAGTTTAGTCAGACTTCTAAAACCATCATATATGTATGAATTTTTTCAAGAAGGCAAATAATTAATTCCATTTAGTGACTTTTAATGAAGACAAACTTATTCTAGAGCTTCAGCAAAGTATATATGTATGTACATACACACAGACTTATGTACAACTACATACACACATGTGTAAAAAACAAATGTAGCAATACATACACACTTACATGAAGAAGCATGTATATTTAAAAAACTCCCCTTCCCCATTTTTCAACTTTTTTTTTTGTTTTTAATTCACTAGTAAGTAACACAACTAATTATAGCAGGCAACAACAAATAGAAAAAAACACATTAAGACGACAGACAGCAGGACGCCCACAGGTGTGCACAAGCAGCACTCTTCTTAGAGGTGGTCTCTAACATCAGGTACAAAATCGTGGAGTATGGCACTCTTGCTTTAAGTGACTAAGACTAGTCGTGTCTCCTATTTCTCTGCAGCAAGACAAGAACTATCACCTTTGATAGGGGAAAAAGCAGCTTTCTCCAGGAAACAGCTTTAGTTTCAAATAGAAAAGCAAAACCAAAAAGATTCCCAAAAGAAAGATTTCATGTACAGAGTGTGAATTCTGACCCATGCTGAACAGTTCTGTTAATGAAAGTAGCAGTATCCTTCAAGTACATATGCAGATAGCAACAAAGTTGGACAAAGAACAATTATGTCTGGTAACAAATGAAAAAGGAAACTGGTTCCTTTTTTAATTAATTTATTCTAAGTGCTTACCAATGCCAGAGATAACACCAAATAGGTCTTTAGGAAGATTGCTATCCAATGTGTTTCCTGATTTTTGTGGTGTTACTAGCTGACTTGCAGTTGGCAAATTAAGTGCATCATCCTTTGCACTCTGGAAAAGAGAGGAAAATGTGATTATTGTTTTCCAACATTATGGACTCAGTGAATACAGCATACTTTATCTTCTAGAGCAGTATTTGTTATATATTTCTTTCTTAAATTTTAATTTCTATTAAATATGCTCAAAAGCATGGAATGAGATGTTCAGGTATTTGCACAAGCTTGGGATAGCCTACAACTTAAGATACCCCAGGAAACATTGAAGAAGTGAATATTCTATTGAATTTTAAACAGTATTAACCAGATATTTCCAAAACACCCAAATTACTTTTATTTCAAGCACACAAACATTTCTCTTGTTGGAAGGGTATTGTGAATTTCCTTCTTAATACCAAAAGGAACACAGCAAGATATGGACGAAAATAAAATACGTTAATAATTAAATCTTAGATTCAATAATTGTATGCAACTATATCAATATACATCTTTACGAATTCCACTTGAATTCATTCTCCTGTAGCCCTCTTACACTACAGATGTTCCAAAAGCACATTCCTTTAATTTCCTCTCTAATTTCTAGAAAATTAATCATTTTTTGTTGTGGTCCATTTATTTCAGTGTTGGACTGAACTGGAAAATAAGGTTTTAAAAAAAAAAAAAAAAAATCTACCACCAATATATAATCTTCTCTGCTGAACAGCAACAGCAACTACTGAATCTGTTGGGATTTTAGTGAACATAACTAATTCTCTGAGTGTTAGATGCCAGGGGAGTATCCTCTTGCATAAAAATGAAGTATGTGCAAGTGCCTCCAATGCCAGGATCTACAAGAATAGAGGCAAACTGTTTATACCAACTGGCAGGCAGACTAAAGAGAAGTGTCATTTTTGAGTAAAAAACAGAGACAATTTAATGAAAACTCCTCTCACAGAAATTGTATCAAAACTGGGTAATAGATACAAAGAGAAGGCCATTAAATTGCAGAAACAACTGATATTTTTTATTTCAAATACACTGTTCCTTCAGCTTCTTTGGCTCCTCTTCCTAGAACACTCAAAAAGATGCAGCGGGTCTAATCCTGTGTGGTCTATAGTTTGTACTGAAATAGAGGCACATGCACCAGAGAGATAGAAAAAGCAAGTTGTTACATGGCAGTATAATCACATGGCACTAGAATGACGCTGTCACAGTCTGTGTGGCCTAGCATTCTCCAAAAATCTTCAGAGGTTCAAACAGAGGTCAATAACGGCACTGTAACCTGTATGTAGGACCAAACTAGCCAATTATCATGTTAGGCATAACTTAGCTGGACAAGAGAAACTGCAGCCAAAACCATCAAGGTTAACTAAGCTTCTAAGCTCAGAAAAAGCAAGGGGAACAAACTCGCAGAATTCTGAAGCTTATGAAACTCTTTGACAGAAGTATGCAGTATTTCATATACACGTTCCCAATAAATTACAAAAAAAAAAAATTTAGAATACCAAATAGAAATGGTCACTCACATTGCTGGAAGGGTTAACAGGAAATGGAGACACATCTTTAACATTGATTCGCTGAACATTTTCTATGAGCAGTCCAAAGAGCGGCAAATACATAGTGGCTATTCTTGCTTGGTGGCTCTAAAGAGAGTTCAACAGTTCATTAACAAATCACAGATTTAATTTTTAATCACCAATTATTTTTAAGCTCTTCACTCCTAAATTACAAAAAAAGAGCATTTAATAAATATTTGTCAAGCCAGAGCCCACATTCATAAGTTCATAAATGGCAAAAGCAGTGATCATCACTATATTTTATTCTAATTTACAGAAGATCAGTAGATTTTACTTACTGTTTCAATATAATGCAGAAAACCCCCTAAATTAATGTGATTTTAGCTAAGACTAACCAAGTAAATCATTATTATGTTAGCTTGATAAATTAATGATATCTTCAATTAAAATTTTATGACCTCTCCACAGCACAGCTGATGTTAAAAAAAAAAAAAGTCAGGAAAATTAAAAATCACTCAAAATTTACCACCATGACTTGTAGCTTTCTTATACTCATTTTATGAATAATAGATGATGGAAGGACAGCTGCCAAATATTAAGTGCTAATGTTTAATGAAAATAAGAGCTTTAAAAAGGTTCGTAAGAATCTAATTACTTTAAGAACAGCAGTTAAATTACACCGTACTAAAATGTAATAAACACATGTAATTATGTTAAAAGGTGCTTTATGCTTTCATTTGGTAAAAACATGGGATTTTCAGATTGATTTTCATAGAATTTTCATACATATTTTCATCACAGTCTGAACAGAAATAGCATTGCTGCAAATTAACAAGTTTCACATACTTTCTGTATGTGTGTACACTTCATCTTTACTACTTTGTACTACTAGCATAGCAATACACTTACCCTGGAAGCATATCTATCATCAAAAGAATGCTTTATCATCAAATTCTTGAGTACACTAATAGCAATCTGCCGCACATCTCTGAACTCTTGTAATGCATTGCCCACCTCCCTTAGAAGCAGTCCCACTAAGAAGTGATTTTTACAGAACTCATCGGTTAATGAATAGTCCAGGTGAAGGTCTGGAAGTAAAGTACAAGTTCTATGTAAAGAATGGTATTATTCAAATCAGTTTATCAATTAACTTCAGGCTGAACTAAAATGTTTCCAACATTATTGACAAAATCATATATATTCACATATATAATATATAATCATAGTTATGCTTACATCCCTAGCCCAATTCACTGCATAAAGATGCATTTATTAAACAGACAATGATGATGTATATTCAATCAACAGAAGCTGGAGAAATCTAAATACATTAATTAAAAAAATATTTTAAATACTGTGCAATATTCAGAAGTGTTCCTACTAAATTTACCTGGACTAGCATCTTATAGCTCCAAATTAAAATTTTAAATCTATATTCAGGCACTGAAAACACACACAGTGCACAAAGGTTGTGTACGCTCTATCTTTCAGGAATTTAGTTGTATGGTAGAAGTAGAATTTAATTTTTAGTCTGTGGTTCAGTCCCAGGTTAGTAAATTTGAAGGACTACAAGCAAAACATACTAAAAAGTTTTACGTGTCTCTACTGCAGTTTTAAGTTCCTTCTTACACATGTATTTGTTATGAATATAGAGTATAAAGCCTGCTAACAACTGTGATCTTGGTTAATTGACATTCTCTAAGAAAATGGTCCCAAAAATTTGCAGTGTCTAGTAGAAGTGTAACCAAGAGACTGCATTTGCAACACATGTCCAAATTAAACAATTTTTTCTCAATATGAGAACACAAAAGGACACAATAATATTTAAACTAGATAACTTAAATGAATCTATGGAAATTAGACCTGCATTGTAATACAGTAGGCAATTTTTCTGGTACAATTAAACAATACTATATTTTCCAGAAATATTTATATGTTCAGTGTTAATTGCAATAGAATTGGAATTAAAGAACATTTGAAAATTTGTGCTTAAACCACTGCAATGCAATTTTATTTCATGAAGTATTTCTAGCAGTAACTAACTGTAAATCTATGCAAAGCCCCATATAGATGTATAGATATTATATGGACACATACACACACACACAAAACCCCAGCACATCTGACACAGCAAAGTCAAACTGCTCCCCTTTAGAAGTACTTTTTGTGTAACAAAATAATCCAGTTCATTTATGTACTGAATATACGACAGCTTAAGACAAACCTTAGCTTGAAGATCTTATTTATTAGAATGTATATACGTTTAAAATTTCAGCTGAGGAGGGGTTCAAGAGTTTCTCATATTCACTGTCATTGTTCAAAACAGTAATCAAAAACCAGATGCTAATCTCAGAGCAGTTTCATTTTTCAAAGAACTCTCCCAGTAAGGGAACCCTTTGAGTCAGAAAGAAACATAGATAAGACAGCACAGATGTTCTACAGGCCTTCTTGTAATTCACTGTAGAGCCAACCACATCACCCGAGATCTCTTTTGCTTGAGACAGCAAAACAGAGTCAGAAACACTTCTGATAAAGGTCTTCTTTCCTGGCTGAACTCCTAGCTCTCCAGGGAGCAGCATTTTACACTGTTCTTTATTGTGTAATCAGAAATACTATTTTCTCTAGTTTTGCTCTAGTTCTTTTTTTCTTAGGATCCCTAAACCAACAACTCATAGTCCCTTTTCTATGGAAATACATATGCAGTATTATTATCCAAGACATGCCTGAAAGCTGAAAAAGCCAGACAGAAATGAGTTCTATGCAGCTGTGCAGCTCTTAGTCTCAAATCTTCTTCTACCACCTTGATGAAAGCGTTAATTAGTTATACTCAACTTTACTAAGCAGGCAGAAACTACTGAATAAATATTTCAGAAAAAAATAACCTAATCTACAAAAATACAAATGTTAGGCAGGTTTACTTGTTACTTGTAAAAGCACCTTCCTCACCTCTGCTTATTGGTGTCTGCTATAGTTCAATGCCTGGAAGAAATGGATAATGTCTTCACAGCCACAAATGCAATAGCTAACATACTATTGGATTTGGCACAACGCTAGATGTACCAGGAATCCAGATGGGCTACACAGGGCATTCATGACTGAGCTCCGGGGGGGGGGGAATATATATATATATATTCCATATATAAAAGATGCACATGAGGTGGAAGCAAGAACAAGCTACAAAAGAGGAAAATAAAAGCATTGATCAAGTATGCAGGGACAGCGCCAGGAAAGCCAAAGCTCAGCTACAGCTGAAACTGGTAATGGACATCAATGGCAACAAGAACAGCTTCTACCACTACATTAGCATTAAAAGCCTGAATAAGGAAAACATGGAATATTTTCTGAATGGGGACTGTGATTTAGAGACAGTGGACTTGGGTAAGGCTGAAGTACTCCACACCTTTGTTACCTTATCCTTCAAAGCCATGGTTCCCAAGCCTTAAGAGCCTAGAGACTAGCTTCAAGAAAGAGAATTATCAGCAGTGGATGAGTATCAGGTCAGAGATGTCCCAAGACACCTCCAGTCATGCAAATCCACAGCACCAGACGAGGTGCTGAGAGAATTAGCTGATATCATTCGAAGACCACTTGCTATCAGCTTTGTTAAGCCATGGTGATCAGGGGTCTCCCATAATTGGGACCTTGAGATGACTGAAGGTAGACATTGCATACATCTTCAAAAAAGGGCAAGAATAATTCAGGGAACTACAGGCCACACTTTGGTCCTTGGAAAAGTCATGGAGCAAGTCCTCTTGGAAGCCATTTTTCAGCAAGTGAAGGAGAAGAGTGTGACCAGGAATGCCCAGGATAGATTTACCCAGAGTAAACCATGCTTGACTAACCTGTCGTCTGCAATGAACTCACTAGATCTGTGAATAAGGGGAGAATAGCAGACGTCCACATGGTCATTGTATCCAAACTGGGACATTACAGTCTAGGTGAATAGACACCTAAATGTGCAAAAGAACTAGGCAGATCATTGGGCTTAAAGGTTGGTTGTTAATGGTTTGTACTCTAGTTGGAGACACGCTACAAGAGGAGTTTCCCAGAGTCTATTCTACTTAATACTACTTCATCAATGACCTGAAAAAGGAGATGGAGTGCACCCTCATCAAGTTTGTGGATGGGGCACAGTTCATATGTTCAAGGGTAGGACTGCATTTCAGAAGAGTCTAGATTCTACATGAATGGGTCAACAGAAACATCAATTAAATTCAACAAGGACAAATGCAAAATTCTGCACCTCAGATGGACGAACTTCCTGCAATGGTACCAGCTGTGGAATGACTAGCTTGGGAGCAGCTCTGCTGAAAATCACCTAGGGATCCAGGTGGACAATAGCTTCAACAGGAGTTGGCATGGCATCCTGGCAACAACGAAGGCTAACAGCATACTGGGCTGTATCAACAGGATCATAGCCAGTATATCAGGGCAAGTATTTATTCCCCTTTACTTGGCATTTGTTAGACCTATCTGTAACACCGTGTATAGTATTTGGGCCTTCTAGTACAAGAAGAATCTTGAGGCAGTTCAGTGAAGGACCACCAAGGTACTTAGAGGGCTGGAACACGTGCCCTGTCAGGAGAAATTGAGGGAACTGAGTTTGTTCCATCTGGAGAAGGGAAGGCCAGAGGTGACCTGAGCAGGAGGTTGGACTACAGCCCTACTGAAGTCCCTTTTAACCTGAATAGGTATATGAAAAAAAAGTAAAAAGTACACCAAACCTCACACTGCACACCAACCTACAGGAGTGTTGCAGGCTTCCACAGCTAGTGAATTAAAAGCTAACTCATGGGGAAAAAAAAAAAAAGCAAAACTTAATAATCATAGCAGGAAAGGGAGGCAGAGTCAAGGATGTAGTTTACCGTATCTTTCAATGACTAGATACTTCGGATAGATTACTCTGCTACCTAAACTATTCCTTTAAGTTTAAATGAAAAGATTACAACTTTAAGCTTCCATTTAACAATTTCGAGGTTTCCAACATCTCATAGACCTGAAGTTACACAGTCTACATGTCTAGTAATAAAAAGATGACGTCTAAGAAATACACCATACACTTATTTGGAAGAATTTACCTTGGTATCTCTGAACTCTGCCTTTTCCAAATGGCATTGGTAGATTCAAAGGTATGTAGTGCTCATGATTACAGACTACACGGAGAAACTCAAATTTGAATTCAAAAAGAGTCTGCAAAAATAATTTTAAAGTATAAATTAAACAACTGATGCAGTGATTTGAATAACACATTAAAACCAGCTTTCTAACACAAAAGGGTGATTTCTCTCAGTCTTGCAGTATGAGAGATATAGACCTGTCAAAGTTCCATATGCCAGTATAAAATAATTCCAGCATAATATATACTTGACAACTGGATATAGTTCTATTTATTGTTCCCAATGTCTAAAGTTATTTAAGTTTACTAGCATATTATGTATTGATGTAGAAAAGTTTGGACCCACAGAAGAAATTCTTTGGACATCTGGTACATGCTTTCAACACTACAGTAAATGTGCAGAAACTTATCAGATATCAACTCTTCCAACTTTAGCCTTTCTCACATTCATAAATTTCTGCTTAGTGTTGCACCCCCACCCCCCACTACTTTCGCAATACACACGCTCTAAGGTGGCAAAGTTGCACCTGAAGATGGGAATCAAAATACGAAAAAGTGATTTGATGGGAAAAAAATGCTCTAGGCACAGCACAAGGACTTCTAATGTAACTGGGAAGAAGTCTGAAGACTTAATGCAGGACTCTATCCATATGCATCAAGAAGAGACAACTCGTAAAAATAGTTTGTTTAAAAACACTGAGTACCTTCGGATCTCCTGGGGCAAAGCAGCTGATGTAGTTATTGATTTGCTTGAAAACAAAGCCTCTATCCATAAAAGTAAAACACCTCTGGGGAAAACAAGCAAAACCAAGATAGAAATGATTTAGTACTGTCTCAGTGCTCAGTAATTATACTTCTGTATTTAATAAGTTTATTTTCCAAACACATTATTGATATTTCCATTTGAATATAGAAACCAATGAAACAAGCAAACTAAATGTATGTATACATATATGAATACCAAATTTTCCCTTAGAGCACAGAATGTAAACAAATTGCAAATAAAAAGCAGTTTGAAGAGAAGAACTCTATCTTGACAGAAATGAAAATGACATGCCACTAGCAGCTTTATCTACCATTTTATTTCCCATCCTTTTTTCTCCCTACTGGATCTTACTGGCTGAAAAATGAAAGACACTGAAAGACTGTCTATATAAAATGCATGCAAATAAAACACTACTCAATGTATGAAGCTTTTGTAGGATTAGAAGGTAACCTAGATGATATTTTTAAAGAAAAAAAAAAAGAAGAAAATTAAAAATGTATTTTGGATAAAATATAAATTCCCTTATAAAAATATAAAACTTTTCAACAGTTGTCTTCTTGATTACAGAAGATGCAAATTATACTTCAATGCATTTTAACTTGGACACAGAATTATATTTAAAAAGCATTAAGCATATGCAGTTTTATATAAGTTGGCTTTAAGATTCTTTAAAATCCATAAAGAAGCAGTATTATTGAAAAAGTAACCACAGAGCCCAAGTCGCTTGTGTACCTACTTTTATAAAGGCCGCAAGGCTATGGTTTGCATTTTTTGAAGCCTCTGGATTGTCTCTGTACTTCTGAGTGATGTGTGGCATTAGCATATTAACAACTGTTTCAACTGCATGATGAAAGGAAGCGGAAAATCTCTGGTTTCGCAACAGCTAGAAACAAATTCAGATACAATATTTGATATGGTTTATAACACTAAAATATATCAGAAAATTTACTTTAGACGAGATACAGATAACCTGACAGGGAGAAGGGAGACAAAGAAAATTTTCAAATTTTCTCATTTGTCATTTAAAGTAATATTTTTTTTAAACTCAAGATTTTCCTGAACTTTCTAGACTGAGGTGGGAAAGAGCATTTGGTTAAAAGAAAGTATTATAACATGCACAAATATCTGTTATTAAAATTCAAGCAAGGCAGTCTTGGATGACAAAAACACACGTATAAAAGTTTGTAAGTGTAATGCATTAATATTTTTGTATACTACAATAAACTTGATGACAGAAGCTAAGAATAAAAGGGAATCCTTTAATTTTATCTATCTTCCTTTCCAAAGCAGACACCAGCTGGTTCACATATAGTAACTGTATTATCAGACTTTCTTTTCTGTCTTGAAAAAAAACCCAACATAACCCAAACCAGTTTTTGCTGTTCTGCAACTATCTGTTCAATAACTCCTTTGCCTTTTGCCATTGTGGAAATTCTCATCCATGCTTCTTTCTCTTTCTTGCTCATCAGCGACTTCAAATCTCAGCTCTTCCAGGCTTCAGAATCTTACTCTCCATGTTTTTAAGTTTCCACAATCAAAACTGTTTTCCCTTGCTTTTAGGTAGTTTGCCAATTAGCTTAAAAGATTTCCTCTATGTTCACAATTTTCTCCTTTCCATTCACTATCTATATTATCTTCATCAATGATTTGTACGTCCTGACCAGTATCGGTCAGTAAGTTCTCTTTAGTTTTTTGGCACTGCAGAGACTCTTTTGTTTCTCTACATCTTACAATCTTGATTCAAGATTCTCTCTTTTGTCTGAAGGGACTTAATGACAGGCGGTATGAGACTGAAGAAATTGATGTTGACAAGAAGTGTTTCAACTGTACAGTCATTATGTCTTTTCTTTCTGAAAACTGAAATCAAAGCATTCAAGTGCTCTGAATACTTCATTAGTTAAATAGTTTTTTGAACTACATTGAATGCAACATTCCTAGGCAGAACAAGTCATTGTCAAGGCCCTGCATAAATCGACGATTACACAATTTGCTCCCTTTGTGTTTGAACTGTGCTCCAAAGCCTCTAGTTCTGTTTAAAAAAAAAAAAAAATTTAAAAAATAGATAGTAAGGTTGAAAAAGATCCCTCTATAAATATCAACAGTACTCAATGAAATAACAATAAAAATTAAAAATTCTGTTGGCCAGTATGCCAGTCAGTGTCCTACAATATTCTTGTAACTCACTCTTTGTTGGACAGTAATTAAATATTTTTAAAAATACTACAAAATTCTTGCTACAGAAATAATTTTGCTGCACCCGGAAATGCATCTTTTTATTAGATCATATAAGTAGGAAATATCTAAATACATGTTCCATTTATTACTTTACCCAGTAAGACAGAAAAAAGCTAGCAAAATCATTTATTTGATATTTAAAGGGCTTGTAAATCAAGAAGCAATGTTTGGGAATAAGGATACATGCAAATAAGGGGTAAGTTCTGCTCCTTTTTCTTTCATGTCCCAAGGAAGATGACAGTGAGGTTATTTCTAAAAGTGGAAACGTCTTTTTTTAACATGAAATGTGGAGACAACAACAAAAATCTGTCATAAAAAGTCACTCCAGTAGTTTATAAGCTATGAACCTTACTTCGTGTTATTGCAGGGGAAGACTAAAAAAGAATAGCAGTTCAAGGTGATACACAGCAAAGTACTAGAATCGAAAGGTGCGTGTTAAAAGAATTTGTTTCCTTTGTACAATTGAATAGTTCCTATTTGGGGGTTACTTCTGAAGATACTATTAAAAACAAGCAAAGTATTAACCTGAAATGAATGGGGTTCCTATACAACAAGTATACCTAGCACGCAGAACACTCTATTGAGTGGGACATCAATAGAAACCAGACAGGTATTTTCCAGTATCAAGCTTAGGGGTTTGGGGGCGGGGTTTTTTGTTTGGTTTGGGTTTTTTTCCCTCTTCAGGTAGAATTACTGCATGCTTCTATACCTGTAAGTCTTAAAAAAAAAATGTGGCAAAGTTTTGGTAGTTTTAATGCTGCGTAAGAAAATCTCTGCGTGAACTGTTACCATCTTAGAAAGATTTATGGCTACAGAACCTACTAAATCCATGAAAAACCTCACTGTGCATCCTTATTTTCTGAAATAAAATGGGGTCTTGTTATAGAGGTAAAAGTGCCATCAGTATTTAGATCACATTTTTTGTAGTTTATCTGCTTCTTTTTGGCAGCTTGGAATCATAAATAAAATGCAACTAGCAATTAGTACTTTCTTTGAAGAGAGTCATGCTCTTTCCATGCTCAGTATTTTCTCAGCCCACCTTCTACAAAATGCATGTTTACAATTATGCTGTTAACAGGTAGGGCAAACATTCATTAAAATGAAATTGTATAAATTTTTAGCCTACCTAAAGAATTCTGTAGGGCAGAAAAATTACTTAAAATGTACAAGACTTTTTCAGAATTTATATGATCATATAACCCCACGTAATAGACAAAAACTGATGCAACAAGTTGATGTAAAATATCACTTAAAGGTCATAATTCCTAGACCAATCTTCAGAAATATAAACAGACACTGAGTTGTCTCCTGCCTCCACCTTTTGGTGCATTTTAATGCAAATCCTAAGCTTACTTACAATAATCCTTCGAAATAATCTCAGAAGACCACAGTTTGTACAGCATGTAATTTATAGCATATAGTAAATCACAAAAATAACTGCTCAGTCTTTCAAGTACAGCAAACCTGAGGCCATTAGGTCTCAGCTACTGGTTGTTACTACTAAAAAAAAAGAAAATAATCAGTGCCTTCTCTTATAGTTACTTATGTCACTTAGACATCAAAGACATGGAGGTCTTTCTGAGTAATAGTTATGGTTATGCCTACCCCAATTCACACCATGTTTCCATAACACCAGGTAATCAAGTCAGTGTCAGGTATCTGTAACCAACACACTGTTCCTTTACCAACCGTGTTTTCCCTAAAATGAAAGTCTTGTTAAATTGAATTTGTTCCTCAGACATACGTGCTGGTGCTCTCCAAATATAATTTATTATCAGGATTACATGGGTCAGTAAAGACACATTAGCGTTGAGCAAATGAGTCAGTATAGCACTTGTGGAGGAAAGAAATAATAATTAAAAAAAAATTAAGAAGTAGCAGTAATGTGAATGCTCATCAATGGTAGTATATCATACTATACGAGAGATGCAGATTATATGGGAGAGGATACTAAAAACAGGGACACTGACGGAGTCATTCTGAAAAGTAAATTGCATTTAGTTTTTGTTTGTTTACAGAGATTCCTGCTTTAAAAAAGATAATATTCTACTGTACTTATTTTATCCACCATCTGATCTCAATTTAAGAATGCAATCCCTATTGTAAGGAAGTTACAATTAAATTAAGGAAATGGGTTTGCATGACAGCAAGTTAGTGGTTTCTTTGAAGTTTTTTTTTTAAACCAATATACTGTTTCCAAACTTGTGAGGACTTCTGTAGGTTTGTTAAAATCAGGAAAAATTATATAAACTTTGTTTAGCCAAGCAAAACCAGCATGTTGTTGGTTTTGAGTATCACCTACCAAATCCAACAGAAAACTTCCTCAAGCTATACAAATTTCACACACACCATGTTTGGAAAACCTTGCCCAGATGCACCACATTCTGTAATTAGAAAAACTGTATCCTTCTCACACTGTAAAATAAAAAGTACTGCCAGTACTATCAGGTAAGTATGAAACCAACAAAAATTCTTTCATTTTTTTTTCAATATAATTTTTAAATTGTAAAATTTTAATTCAATTCCAGAAGTCTCTAGAAAATTTCAGCTTTCAGTAAGAAGCAGTGTTTTCTGCTTTATAAGATTATACTTTCATTTCAGTTGAATTGATTAATTAAATTAACACAATTAATTTAACTGATTATAATAAGCTCAAAATAGTGGGGTGCAATAAGAAATACCCCATTCACAGAGTGAACAGAAGCACAAACTCCTTCCTCGAGGAACATCAAATCTATAACAGAAATTTAAGTTTAAAGATCCTGAATTATTTGAACAGACAGTATGAAACAAAAAAGTGAAGAATAAAAAAAAGTCCATCTGAATATTTTTCTCACTTTGCTTTGAATTAACAGTATTTCTGTTGATTAGTGGTAGAAAAAGTTGTAAGTCTTTTCTTTTTGTTAGAAATTTTGAGGAATTCCCAAACAGCTGATCAGTTAAAACAAGCAAGAACTTTGACATCTTAAATGGAAAAGGATGCACTGCACTACGTGCACAGCAAACCCTTTGTCCGTATATTTGCATTCTAAAAACTCCTAAGCAAATGGTAGCTGTCACACTTCCCTAGACAGTTTAAGAAGTTAGCAATGAAAGCTTGCCTTCTTCCACACTTCAGAAGATACTTAAATCTCTGGTACTAGTACCATGTAAATACTCAATTTCCCCCCACCTCCTCAAACTAAAGGCCTATTTCTAAATTAAACAGACTATAAACACCAGGTAAAAGCTTACGTCAGTATATTAGAGTGTATCAGGTTGTTTTTGCACAAAACATGTCTTCCCTGACAACAACTGTCTAACCTGTTTTTAAAAAAAATCTGCCAATAAAGGTTCCAGAATTTCCAGAACCACTGCTCCAATTAAAAGCTGAGATTTTATTTAAAAAACAAAATTATTTCATCTTTTCTTTTTAGTAACAGAAAGGAGATCACTCTCTTCTTCATGATGTTTTAAATGGAGACGACTCCTTTTCCTTACATAAAAACACAACAGAGCAGCTAGTGCCTCATGACGATACAAGCAAATATTTGAGGTCCTCTTCAAATGCAAACTAACAGGATGAAGCCAGATATTCTTTGCAGATTTTATCTACTCATAGAAACTGAAAGTCAGAAGAAACCATAGCTGGGCAGACTGAGGGGGGCGGAAGTTAAGCTTAAAATGCATAACCGATATTGCTACTAAATGAGGAGCCTCACAGAGTGACTGAGCTCCTCCTGCATTCCAGAGCAGTGGGAAAAAGTTATGCATGTTACAGATTTTTCTCCTCCTTTATATTTTTTTAACAATCTGAATTAAAAATAAAAAATATTCCTTCTATTTCTACAAAGGGTGCAATGCTGAAGCCTGGTATCTTTGCTGTGTGATGTATTTCAGTAGAATGTATAGTTCAACTTGAATCCATAAATCATGCTCTTCCTCTCTATTATTGTGATATTCTGCAAATTATGTATCAGTAATTAGCACTAAAATGAGTCTAGTTGAATACTGTATTAAGGCAGATTTTTTTATTTACTACTAGATAACAGTCAGCCTGGTGATATGATTTAATTCTTCTAACTAAAAGGAAACCAGTAACATGAACAGGAAAACATTTTTATTCTGTATTAGTATTCTAAGAAAAAGTGACAGATACTAGGATTTGGACGTCAAACACATTACTTTAGAGAATGTCTAATGATGACAAATTCATTTAGCCAATTATCACATGGAGTTCACATGGATCTTAAATGAAAAATGAATCAATAACTTTCTTTAAAGGTTAAATCTATTGAAATAGAAAAGTACAGACACTTAAAGTAAGTTGAACTCGAACTCAAACTGTACTGATAATACCACAGCAGAACAGTATTAAGGGTAGCACTCTAAAGCTTTTTTCCTGATCATTGTCCAATTATTTTTCCCCCTATGTACTTTAGACTCCCAGTTATGTTCTAAATACACAGTGAAAATACTGATAAAGATTTCCAGAACAACCTGGTATGTTACTCAGCCAGGACTATTTTGTATACTTGAAACCTTACTTTCAAGACTTGCTTTAATACAGAATTAAGTAAACTTAAAAGCTGTCACCAATGTAAGAAAAATACTGCTAATAGGCCAAGCTGATAGAAAAATGCCTGTTTCTAAAATTTTAGCATTCTCCTACCAGCATAGGAAATAACACAGAATTAAATATTGATACTTCTTATCGCATACAGAAGGAATGTAAACTGCAAGATTTGCTATTTATTGCTCTTTATTGTCATTTTATATCACAGCTACTGTGCTGCTCAGGAAAAAGTCCATATACTTTTGGGTAGCACTTACATCAAAGTCCCCAGTGTTATCTATTGTTTCCAGCTTCATTGTACCATAAGTATTAAGACATCTTACTAGAGAGTGATTATTTACACAGACTACTCTACTGTATGGATTTTAAGGGGTTTCTTTCCTTTTACAGTAATGTTGAATCTAGCCCTGTAATTTTTTCTATCTAATATTTCAACTGATTTCTCCTGCTGTTTTGCTCTTTCCCTCCCTTTCTTACAAATAAAGTTATTATATATAAATCATAACCATGTATATATAAAACTTTTTCTTCTAATATGCAATAAAAATATGTGATTGGAGAAAGAAGAGACTATACAAATTATCTTTAGAATACAATTTTGTTTTGCAAAAGTTGACATACCTTCACTTTAGAGTTTTCTATCAAATGCTGAGCCATTGATTTTATCAGAACTTCAAAGAAAAACCATGAATACTGCAGAGAAAAGAAAACGTTCTGTAAAATCGCCACATGCATTCAACAACTATTTCAATACAATTAGTTCCTATTCTTCAGTTATGACCAGATAAGGATATACAGTAAAAAGTATAGTTCAACATATACCTTAAGTAGCTTGTTGCTTGTAAGAAAGTCAGCAGATGGCTTTAAAATTGTTGTCATGGACTTTGTCAATTCTTCATGTACTGTCTTATATTCAGAAGCAACATAGGGTTCGGCTTTATAAGCATACTTAGGGAGGAAAACCAGAATACAGTATGAAACTATGACATAATATGAAACAATTCAAATTAAAGACAGATGCAACTAAATTTAAATATACTCTTTTTCGAGAAACAGAAAAAGAAAACATTTAATTTACTTTTACCTACCTTGACATAAGATCTCAGGTAGCTATCCAAGCCTTCTTCATGACACTGAGCAACAATATGGATAATAACCCTAAACAGAAGTCAGAAACCAAGTAAGCCTACAAAGAAAGCTATGATTGCAATAGCAGAAATGCTACTCAGTTACAGATTTATGCGATAACCCAGTCATCACTTAAACTCTATGAAGCACTTAAAATTCTTTACCTTGTCACATTGACTGCAACTTCCTCTTGAGTTGCTCTAGTGAGAACTCTGAACAACTGGTTTAGAACAGTTGGCAGGAAAGCTATCATCACATGGCCTTCCATAGCATGAAGGCTCTAAAAGAAAGCAGTAATACTGTCACTCCCTTGAAACAATGGCATCTGAATCACCAGTTCTGAAATGATAACATTTTCTTCAAGTCTTTTTCCAAAAATACACACTGCTTGCACTATTTGGTGTTAATTACCTGGAACACTGCACAGAAAGCAATTGAGAATAGTTTCTAACATAAATATTTAGTAAATATTTTCTACATTAAGGTAAATTAGGGATAAAAATTAGGTTTTATTAAAAGCATTTTAGAAATAGTTATTTGTCCTTTTCCGTTGAAATGCATACTAGGTAATGTTTCAATGAAAAGACTACCTGTGTACACCACGGCAAGCTGACACTGACACTCTGGTATACTTTGCTATTTCATCCACCAATGCAGACATTTAGCAAACAGAAGTTCCACAAAAACATACAGATTGCTTTCCTCTGATAAGTGCAATACTAGTTATACTAGTTACTGCAAAACAATAAACTCACCTGTTAAAAACCAGAATGAACTAAAGTCCCTAACTATCTAATGCTGGAAATTTGAGCCAGTGAATTACTAACCACTCAACTTCTTCATGATATGCCTTTGCATTCCATCACATGCAAATGATATTATAGACATAACCACCCTGACATAAAAGGCAGTGTACGGCATTTCATCCTACATTGTTTTATGCCACAAAACTCCCTGGAGTCAAAGGGAGTTTGAAAAAAAAAAAAAAAAAAAAAGACGAGTGTATTTGCTGAACATGCATACAGACAACACATTTCAAACATTTCCATTCAGTGTTAAATAGCTGTCCTGTCTTTGAATGTTTGCCTGTATGCATATTCTCACTATTCAGGACTCAGAACAGTCTTCCTTCCTATGTGATCTATGATTTTTTCTTGGAAACAGCAGTTGTACGCTACAGCGTCTTTTCTATAAGTCCTGAATATCAGAACATTGGGTAAACATGCAAATAGAACTTCAGCTCACGCTTTTGTCCAGGATGCAGACATTTTTTGGTAAAGGTGGTCTTTTAAGTAAGACTCTGAAGTGGACTCGTAACCCAACTTCTGATAATTTTTTAGTATTCAATTACACTTAGACTGCCAGAAGTAGCTGTGTCCTTTGATCTCTCAGGCATCGACGGAGGTAACTACAACTACAAGCAGATATCTCAATTTACGAGATGCTAACTGATGTTTGGGCTTATGAAACATGAAGGAGAGCATACAAACACCTTGAGTCCGGCAAGTCTCAGAAAACCTTTAATTAGAAGTGTCAGATGGTGCTTACACAAAATCCTGTTAGGGAGGGCAAGAGCAGAAGGAAGAGAGAGACCAGGAGAACACTTGTCAGGTTTGGTAACCCAAGCTACTCTGCCAGTAGCACACTGACTTCATGGGGAAAAGTAAATCCTAAGTATTTAAATGTGTCATTGCCATTATAGCATAGACATTACCTGCAGGAAACTGTCACCAGCACACTGAAACGTTGATCTTTAAAGAACATTTAGCACTCAAGCTGTCCAAGTCTGGCACAGGTTGGTACAGGCTGACACACAGAAGGCAAGCTCTCAATATAGAGGAGAAGTAAAAAGTATTTTGGGTCCCTGTGAGGCCTAGTTAGACAGGAATTTGGCCCAATGGAATTGAGAATAGCCATAATTTGTAGTTGACACAGAAGATAGCATTTGTTTTCTGTTACCATGAAGCAAGGCAACAAAGTCAATATGATGCATTAATCTAGTGGTGTGGAACAGGTACATACTGTGTGGTGAGAGTGTTCTGGTATTTGATGACAAGTAAGAGTTATAAAGAGGCTCTGCAGTTGCATTACTCTGTCACAGGGATGTTGGCAAGACATGGTCTTGTCACTGAACCTAAAGATTTTGCTAATGTGGAATAAATACAAATAAATTAAGTGTTTAAGCAAAGGAATAAGCTACCCAAATATATCACAGTATATGTGAACACATATGACTGAAGTAAATGATGTGATCTGGGAGTGATCTGAGGAAGCGTTCCTTTGAGCTTTCCCTAAAATGATACTTTAATATTTGATGGTCACTTTGTTCTACCAGACAAGAGTTGTGAATATCAAGAAGAGAATCAAGCCTTTGATTCCAGCCAACTGTCATTTTTGATGGTCAGCAGGGAGCAAGATAAATCTAAAATTGCCACACTAGTCCCTGGAAGAGATTTTGATTATATCAGATTCAAGTAGAGCTCTGGTAAACTTAAGAAACAGTGGGATTTCTCGAAGTACTGTGAATGCCGATGAATCAAACAGGTCAGAAACTGACTGAGGGTTGTTTACAACTTCAGCTCCTGAGGTAAGAATCAACCAACTGCCCACAAAGTACAGGGTCGTTCCATTCCTCATAACATGAACAGTCACTGCTGCCAGGACCCCAGTAAAGAGGCTCTCCATGGTGTGCAAACTGATTTTTTAATAGTAGTGATTCAGACTTGTCATGTATGCAGAGATCTGAGTAATAATGGTTCTTTTCATGTAACCTGACTGTTTCCCAGACCAACTGCTTTATATTATAACACCAGAAAGAACAAATTCTGTTTTTTCACCTGAACTTATCAATAAAGACATTAAATTCCCTGAGGTCCAGTATGAGTAACAATCCTTCCCTTCTTCTTGATACCAGAAAACATCTGCCATTTTCTCTGGCACCTCAAGTAGCAGGAAGGCTACACCCCTTGAAAAAAAAGTAATGTAAATTATACCGACAATTTTAAAGAGCTTCAATGAGCCACAGGTCAGACTCTAAGACCACTAATTCATGATGACAAACACACAGAACATGCCGTCTTTATTATACAGAGAGGAAAAAAAAGAAAGGTTAAGTCCAGTGATAGAGGTTCAGTATGCCAACTGATCTCAAAACCACAACCAGAGGACAAGAAGGCAAAGCCGCACCAGTGAGAAAAATGCCTTTTATGACTAGGACTTCTAAAAACCTGGATGATTCCTTTGTTTGTATTTTGATATAACACGGGAGGAAATTGAATACCAATAACTATAAATCCCTTGCCAGAAAAATACAAACAGTAGGACGTGAGAGGTAAAGAGGTTCCCTTCTTCAAACAGAAATCTCAGAGAGCAGGACCACAATCTCCCAGAAGGATTACTTGGGGAAAGATGGAATAACCCCCTTAGCCTCAAGGCAAGATGAAACACTCTGAAGCGGTGCTTCTTTTCCTCTTCTGTCTCTATTGGAGAGATTTCTTCAGGGCACAAACCACATATACACACTTAGAAAGACTCTATATTTTGAAAAGTGTCACGATGACTGAGGATTTGCAAGTGTGGTATCGGGGAGAGATTCTGCACATAAGTAATCACAGAAGTCTTGGAGCAAGGAAGATGCCTCAGAGCCATGGTTTTGACATAACCAAGGTCACAAAGCAAGTCCTGTTCAGTAGTGTGCCACATTCAGTAGTTAAGTTCTTACTTAAATGTCCTGAGTAGACAGTCCAGTTTTATTAATTGATGGCATTCAATTACAGCAATAAACTCTGTTGTGTCTAAGAAAATCAGGAGTTACTTGTGATATCTTACATAGATTTTAAGGTGACTGAATTTTAGGCTTTATATTAAAAATCTGGCCTACTTGGTTAAGTCAATATTGCTGTGGAAACCGTGCACTCTATTGATCTAATCCTGAAAGAGAACTGTAGACACGACAGTGATGACCTCCTAAGTGAAATTTTAGAAAATCAAGAGTCATCATTCCTTACCATTCCCATGTGCAGTTCAATTTGATTATTTTGACAAAGTAAGCAATGAGTGTTTTGAAATTATCACTCATAAGGCTGACCAATACTGTCTCATTAGTTCCTCATGGTTTCCTCTTATATTGCAATTGTAAATTTATCTAGGGCAGTAAGTATCTTTTTGTTCTTTCTATACTGCATATTCCATTAATGAGACCTAGAAAATGTCTGAAGCTCCTAGGTTTTGCAAAAGTTTAAATAAATAATACAATCTGTTATTCACTGCTATTTTATACCTTAAGGTATTTTACAAGATCAGTTCCTAGTGCACGAGCTCCAGACTCGGTTTTCTGACAGTACTGAAAAAAATTATGCAAGTGCTGGTCCTGTCAAAGACAAAAAGAACAACAAATTAAACAACATCTACCATTACTATCCATAATCCAAAACAGAACTCATTAAGATATTTATACAGAGAAATCCATATATGTGTCCATAGATGCAATTTTCAAAAATAATTTGAGTGCACTACTCCGAAGACTAATTTTGTCTACATGTAACACTGATTTTTTTTTAACCCACATAAGAAATTTCCAGTGGTTTTTGAATACCTGTTATACAAAACACCACCTATATTTGCTTCAAATCAACTGACATGCAGAAAACAGCATATTTAATGTTAGTTACCACAACCAATCATAATATCTATTTTATGAGCAGCTGTAACAGGACTCATTGCTTTGTAGACATGCCAGTAAATAGCTTTCAGACAACTATGACCTCTCATCTAACAGGAAAATTCATATTGGAATAGATGACAATATTAGACAAAAGGCTCACATTTTGAATAGCTTCCATTTCAGATCTGCTGTTTTTCACAGCTGATGTGAAAGAGAGATACCATGCAGAGTGTCCAAGAGACAAAAGAGATCAGCATACTGAGTTTAAGAATCTTCCCAAATATTGTATATACCTATAACAAACATATATTATTCCTAAAACTTTCTCTAATTTAATTTGTTTTATAAAACTCACCTGCGTATACACAGTTGACACCAGATGGGTGGATATTTTTAACAGCTGTTTGCCTCCATCTACCCATTTAATTTCAGGACCAGAATGCTGCACACACACATGCAGAGGAAAAGCAAAATAATGTAGTGGCATACTAGAGTATAACAATTTGTTTATAGTACCATAAACAACACTTTTTTTTTAAAAAAAAAACAGGTTGAAGAAATGTGTGCAATGAATAAAGTCATAAAAAAAGGAAAATTATGCAGGCAATATTGCCAAAAGCATTTATGAAGCTTAAAATGTTTTTTAAAAGTCCCACAGTAGTTTCCTCACTGGCTAACAAAATTGCTTTTCTATAAGTCACAGATTTCACGTTTCCCCTACAACTCCACAAAGAAACTTCTGACTAGAGAGAAATATCTACTAGTTTTCTGAGAAAAATAACACAAGAATTTCCATAGATACTGACACAGTTTAAACCTTAACACAGGTCACCAGTAGGTAGCAGCCAGTGCTTCCTTCCCACCCCATTTCCAAAGAACTAAGAATAGGAATGTTCAGCTGTCTACCCTGGCAACCAGTTAGGGAGAGATTTTACTGCTAGATCTACAACTAGTCATATTGGTCCTAACCTTCTACCCATAGGCATGAGCAGAGACGAACAGCAGAGGCATAAAGAATACACCTACAATGTGAAAAGATGAAAGATGTGAAGGAGACGATGGTTGGAAAGCTTACAGCAGAGTTTAAAAAAGAAAAGGTGGTAGAATAGGAGGAGAGCAGCACCTCTTGCTGTTGATTTTAGGCCTCTTCCTCCAAACTGAGCCAATTTTGTCTCTGCATTTTATTCTCTTAGTCAAATCCCCTATCACATTTTACATTTTGTATCCTCCTCAGTATCATTTTTATTACTACAATTTTGCAAGCTTTCTGCTTTGAAAAATACAACCATAAATTTTACTAGTGAAGTATAAAGATCACAAAAATCAAGATGTGAGAATAAGACTTTTTCAGGAATAAAGGACTTACTGAAAGGAGACAGCATGAAATGCTAAAAAAAATTTAGTAAAGGACTTCAGATTATTTGCATATCTTCATAAACTCAGAATAGTTTAGTATATTTTAAAATTACTGTAACTTCTAGTTAATTATTACTACGAAGAATGAAAGAAACATTTCCTAAGGACATCAGGTAAATGTTAACAGAAATAAGTAGTTAACAATTTAAACAAAAAACTATATTAGGACAGGTTGATTCAAATTATCATAAAAGTCAGAATTCAGTTATAAGATTTGTCTCCCATTTCTGTTTGGGTTTGTTTGTTTCCTGTATGTCAGATGTCTAACTTCAGCAAAGCACTCCATTTCAACTATAAAATAAAAAAAAAAAAATTCTACCAGAAAATGACTTATCAGACTGGGGAATTACAACCAAACCTTCTCTCCATTTTTTTTTTTTTTTGAAAGATTAGAACAGTTTTATATAACATACCTTTCCAACCCCCACTTCTTGATAACTAAGATAGCCTGATGGAAGATTTGCTGACACTGGAATGTGTTGCTCATTGGTCACCACTCTTCCATCTTTTATTAGAGGAAGCCAAGAATATCCAACTACAGAACAGGAAAGGCAAGTAATTTTAAATACGTTATGAATCTTTACATAAACCCTTACAAAAGTCTTACTGTACAATTCTGAAATGTAATTCATAAACCAGAAAATGTTACTGTAAGGGCCAAATGATTTGAACTCAAGCGATTAGAAATCACTAAAAAGGCAAATAAATTGTCACTGAGTTTGAAAAAACATACATTTGATAGATGTTCTAAAACGACTTTTGAAACATTTAAATTAAAAGGAACACTTAATGAAATCTTTCAGTCAGTATAACGTGATTAGAAAGCATTATATGGATCACAAAAATCACGGGTTACCAAATAAGCATATTTCATAAAAATCACCCCAGTAGTTACTGAAAGTAAAGCATTAACATACAAACCTTGTGTTTCAACGACATCTTTCTTCTTTGTACTCCCTTTGCTTGAATTATCACAGCTGACATGGTAGAAGGTGAACAACAAATGGTGCTTTTCATGTAACTGAGTGGGCAATTCTATTTTAATCTGAAAGGCAAAGAATCACAACCTTTGTAGAAGTCTTCAGCTAGAGCAGTGACATGTCTTACTGGTTGCACACTTAAAAAGCAATCCCAGGTTATATGTTATTTGAAGCAAGATCAAGAATCACACGCACAAAACTTACAAAAATTTCCTTACAGTGAAAAGGGGGGGGGGTCTGATTTAACTGAAATAATTGTCAAAAAACTTTTCAATCCTCAAATCTTTTATTGTATTTTTTGAAACTTATATAATACCTAAACCAGTAAAAGTTACTTCAGAAAGGTAGCTTACCTCATCATAAAACTCTGGATTTTGATGATGGTGCAGAACAGCAGCAAACGCACTTCTGGTAAATACTGGTCCACCTGGCCTACCATAGATACACTAATAATAGAAAAAAGGAAAAAAGAACAAAAAAACCCGTGATCCTTTTTCACTCTCAGCTTAGAATCCGTTTTACCTAGAATTTGAAATATTTTAACTTGTGTTTAACTTGGTTCCTCTGCACAGACAAGGGATTACATGATCTGTAGTTTGCCCGCTGTGCAGTAGAGCTGACGCTGATTTCGCCTCAGGATTCCCATACATTTTTCTACTTCTTTTCATCCAGGCACCTCTTATACACTGTGGTAGCTCATAAACAAACACAGAGCTTGGCTCTGCAGTTGATCTAAAGCTTTCCTGTTTTAACTTAAAGAATTCCTCCTTGTGGAGTAGGCAGAAGCCACCCTTATTTGCAACAAGTTTATTCTTGGAATTTTTGTTGATATAAAGAAATTAAATACTCTGTGGGTTCTTCAGTAATCTTTTGTATCAAAAACAAGCAAGTCATCTAGAAGTTACTCTTATGTCAAATGCAAGAGGAGGACAGAAAGCTGCCATCCCAGACTAGATAAATTAATCCAGTTACTGTGTTACTGAGCTAACTGTTCACTATTTTCCTGTACCAGTCACAAAAATCAAAAGACTAACCTTTAAAGGCAAAGAATCCTCTTCATCAGAATCCTTGAACTCAATGCATACTGCAATATTTCTAGCCTAAAGCAGTATTTAAAAACAAAAACCCAAACACTTAATCATAAGGATCATCACAGAAATACAACATGTAAACAATCTTAACCAAACCTGAGAAAGAAGAATGTACAGTTTTCCTCTACTCACCTTTGCAAAAGACTTTTGACTGTCATATTTCAAGTGCTTTGGATAAACATAAAGATGATTGTTGTAGATGGTGAAAGGCTGAGTGTGTTTTGGTATACAGGGAACGAATTCCTCTATTTCAAACGTTATTAGTGTCTTGGTACTGTTTTCAAACTGTTTCATGGGAATGTATGATGAGTTAACATAATCTGAAAATACATAAAAACCCAATAAACAACTGAAGAGAAAAAGCCTGAATGCCCATTTAACAGTGTTTATTAATACTCACTTGGAAAATCTGGTGACACATTATCAATTGTAACATCCAGATTTCCTAAAATAACAGGAAGTTTGGCCATCTTTTCAGGTCTATAGGAAGGAAAAAAAAATTCAAAGTCAGGCTAAATGCAAAACTACCAGATGCCAGAGAAAAGAGATAATAGGAAACAGAGGCAAAAGCAATATCCTGAAATAGGAGGATGAGAGGAAAGGTGGTTTGGGGGTGGATGACTGATCTGGTCTTGCTTTTTGCCTAGATTCAGTTTTCTTCTCCTTTAAATTCTCTAAAAAAGGTTAAGAAAAAGCACGATGTTTTTCTTTCTTTAAATCAAAATGAAAAACTTTGTTAAAGATAGACTTTGTTTGCCATGTAATAACTTACTGTAAAGAGGGGAACTATAAGTAAGCTTTTTAAATCTCAATGCCAGTGATAAGCATTTATGGTAACAGGGTAAGCTTGGGGGAAGAACAAAGGAGGAGAGAAATCAGCAAGTTAACAAAATGCATCTTCTACCTAGTAATTTTTTTCCTACCTCCTCCTTTTTCTAGAGTAATAACTTACCCTGCAAAATATTTACTAGGAACTAGCCTACTATGAAATTTCTTAGATGTTATCATGTAGCTAATTCAGAAATATGATTTGAAGTAGGAGTATTTTCCATGTTAAAACACCAGTGCAGAACCCTTCAATTAACAAAGGTAGTCAGCAGCATGATTTTTTTAAATTATTGCAGAGGACGTGGATGCAGAATTTTCCCAAAATGCAATCCTGTGCTGTGAAGCAAACGACTTTTTCTGGTTGGAGTCTGGATTCTAATTCCAATAGCTAAGCCTTAGACATTACAATCTCTTTCTCGATAAAATTCCTGTGAAATACTGTACACAATTCCACAAACAGGATGCTGAAATAACCAAAAGCATTTCCTTAATTCACAAAGTAAAGTGATGTGGCAGGCTAATTTACTATATTAGTTTCAGTTTTGATAATATTGTTTATGGCAAAGAGTATCAGTACACAGCAATTTCAATGCTATGTAAACGTCAATGAAACTTTAAGCAGCTTGCTAAAATGGAATTAAAATATCTACTACAAACCTCATCTCCTTATCAGATTTGGTAAGCAAGAATAAAATAAAGAAACTATAGCCCAAGTCTTTTGCAATTAGTGATTGTTCAAATTAATACAACTCCAGCTAACTGTACCATAATAGAAGTGGAAATGCCTTTGTGAAGCAGCAAAGATTGGTCTATTATTTTACATCCTATTTAATAAGAAAGGGGATTAAAACTAGTGTATTAATAGGGTCATCTATCAGTAGGAGATTCTTAAGCTTTGCACACAAACTGATGCAGTCTTTAGGCATACTTTGTAAAAAAGGATGACCAATGTTCTGTTATTTAGGCATCCTGAGCCACGTGCACTCCCAAGGAAGGCGGACTGGATACGGGCTTGAATCCCTTTCCCTGAGAGCTAGCATTCTCTGTCCAAGGTCAGTGAACACATGATTTATGCTCATACTCGTTTTCCTTTGAGAACCAGAAGAGTGTATTGTGCAAACGTAACTCCTAACACACAGCTACTTCAGGATATGAGGCTTACTGCATGAGAGACATGGCATAATACTTTAGTCCTGCTTGTAGCCCCCCAACGCTGCAAAGGAAGGATCTGTAGCTTGTATGAAGGCCTTGATTATATTTATACAACTTCTATATTTGAAGTGAAAAGCATAAATACATATATCAAAATATTAGATGCTCCAGTTCAAGACCATAACAAAAAATGGTGGGGCTTGGGGGGGTGGGGAGTGTTAGGTTGTGGTTTGTTTGTTTGTTTTTTGTTTTTTAAAGTGGGAAAATTAGACTTACTTCCTGAAATCTGCTAACAATTTCAGCATGTCTTCATTTGAAAGTTTATTACTGTCTTGTCTGAAGAGAGGAGAAAATCTTGCGTTTTTGTCCAGGGTTCCTGAGGCATCTTTAAACAGCATCCTGAAAGTCAAAATCTTGCTTTCAGCTGCGTTTATGAAAGTGTTGAAATTCACTCCAGGAAATTTCTTTACTACAAATTATTACATATTGCACCATCCTTTATATTAAGCATTTAATACTCTTGTCATTCTAGGTGAGTCTTAACATATAAATAACTCAGTCTAACAAATCAAGCGTGAACCATTTCATTCTTAGTAAAATAAAAAATATTGACAATAGAAAACAGTTGGCAGTACTCAATGGTTTGAATAATAATATAATAAATGTTTATAACCTTTTTGCCTACTACAGAGCTGAAGTGAAAGTTTGTTTGTCAGAAATCTTCGGTTAATTGAAAGTAAAACAAGAAATAATTTAAATAGTACATTAAGTTTTACAAGAACTGAGATGCAGAAAATAATGTTAAAGAAAAGTCAGGAAAAAATACAGATTTACAAGATCTGTCCTTACCTAGCTGCCCAGGCAAAAGGCATTCTATATTGACCTAATCTCTGACATGCCTGCTTAGCGTTCTTCAAAACTTTCTGTGCAACCTGCAAGGGACATAAGAAACAGCCATGTTTTAAAAGTTACATTTTTTGCACCGTGAGTACACAAGAACAACAACAACAACAACAAAAAAACAAACACGCACATATTGACACTGATATGAATTGGAAAAATCTTATTTAGAAGATTAATCCTAAGTATGCAAGTGAAAGACAACTGAAAATACCTCTTAACAATTCATTTCAGGTTCAGCAGGGCCTGCTGATTTCACAGCATTTCGTGGGTGAAAACACACACCCAATAATACATACTTAATTACGCAAAAAATAATTTATTGTATACAAAACTCATACGAAAGCTAGAGCAAAATTCAACTGGTTTTTAAGACAAAATTGTGACTCCAGATAAAAACATTTCCCCCGCCACTTGCTCCCCTATTCAACCACCCACTCTACGTACCAAAACACACTCCTGCAGAGTAAATAGTAAAATACTCTGCAATACTTGTATTACAAGTACACACAGAAAATGGGGAGGAGCTGTATGAAGATCACATGGACAATCCTATGTATGGACATTGCAACACTGTTTCCATTAAAACTGTAAATTTTTGGTTTTGTTAACTTTTAAGTGAACAGACAATTCCATCATATAGAACCAACGTGTATAACAATCAGAGCTAGAAACCCATTAGTTTGAGATGTTCAACACTGAGCTGAACCACCTGAGCTAAAGCAGAAGCTCCTGACAGAGCAGTGGCCTCCTCTTTTCCAGAAACCACCTTCTCCTATGTGCCTACATAGCGCAAAATTATTTGCCAGAGGCAAAAAAACACATAGTAAACCTGCATGAATATTATCCCTGATCTATGCTGTTGACATTGTGAAGAGCTGTTTCTATTAGTGTGTCTCCTGAGCTGACTCTCCATTATCCTTTCCTGTGAAAAAGGGGAAATTGCATTCAGATGCATAGAACCTTGATAAGTAATCATCATTAATTCACTGTATTCAATGTTTAAGGGGAGGACAAGTGATCTCTTGGCTATAAAATGTGCTGCTTCCATTTTGCCTTTTTATTGTCCAGAGAAGTAATTCTGCAGGGAACCAGAACTTGCTCATTGCACTGACACACATGGAGGCCTATGCAGCTGGTACTGTTCTGTTTTGCTTCAAATTAATACGGTGTAATCCCAGAGAACAAGAACAGAAAAAAAATTCAAATTAAGTGTTCAATTGTATACAATTATAAGCAAATGAATACCAGAAATGCACAGCGTTAAGTTAATATAACCATGAATGTTCCTTTTGGCTACTCCTGCAGTACAGGGCAACACAAGTCTAGCACTCGGCATCAAATTCGGGAACACTTGGGCTTACTTAACCTCCCCATGTGGCTCAGGCCCAAGACCATCAAAATCAGTTACTCAGTTCAGGTTTGTTTTAACTCAGTAACAGTCAGCATACACTTCAAAACCAGACTCCTAAAATACAAAGCTGCTATTTTCCAATGATAGCTGAAAAAAAAAAAAATCTCAAGTATTCCTGGAAAAGCAGATCAGTAGTCTGATCTATATTAAGACCAAGTAAAAAATACGGGTTTTTTACATGTCACTTAGCCAGCATTAAATCAGTAGGAAAGAACACTGTTCCTCTGCAGAGACTGAAAGTTAACCCTTCCTTCTTCCCTTTCACTAACTGAAAACAACAAGTGTCAACAGTAGCTGGCATTGCTTACACAAAAACTTTTCTCCTAGTATCCTGCTCCAACTATTTAAGCACAACTGTAAATCAACAAAACTAAAATGATTTCTTCAGCGACAAACAAGCAGCAGCAACTGACAAAGCTTCTTGCAGATATGTTTCAGAAAACATTAAAATGTTATGTCATCCTAGACTCCTGAAAACGTAAGATGTTTCAGTGGTTTATTTCCAAAAGTGATTTGGAGTTCTACCAAATCTGCAAAGCATTTTATACAGAAAAACAGAGGCTTAATGATCTCAGTGGTTCTGAAGGAAAAAACAGCAAGAGTGCAGATAAAGTTACAGTGAACTATGGTCACCAAAAAGTGAGACAAAGGAAAAGTCAACAACGATACAGTAAATAAGATGCATTAACTGAGAGATATACAGTTAATTTCTGACCTATATTTAATATTTCATTGTTCAACAATTTTCAACTCAACTTTCACATTGAAATCTAATACTCTTTTGTCAAATCAGTTTATTTAAAGCCATTATAAAAATTATAGATTATGTCACAATTATAAAAAGCTAAATAAATGTTTCCCAATAATACGTTTGATTTTATCTATAACTTCTCAATTAATAAGTTACTAGTGATAACTACAACTTCCTAAATCAAATCATCCAGTTACCTGAATTTCCTATAAAAGAACTAAGCTTTTTGATTGATATTTATTAATTTGAAAGCAACCTATCTTGTCTCAGCATTTTTTCCATGCCACAGAAGAAGACAACATACCTTTGAAGAATCTGAACTTTTCATATATGGTTCAGCACAATGTGTAATACTTCCCTGTAACACCTTCTCTATTCTAGCCACGAGGAAGATGTCAGCATGAGGACATGTGACTGAGAATATTCCCTAGAAATAAAACAAGAGATAAATATAAAAGGAAAATGCACACACATTTTACATCACATAATAGGAAGCCATCCGAAGCATGTAGGAAAAGTCTCTACTTGTATCCAAAATCCTACTAATTCTTGAGGTTACTAGTTCTTACCTGCTTTGGATATTGTAACACAGTTTCATGAATGTCCTGAATTCTGTGTAAGCTATCACCACTGCCATTCATCATTTGTTGAGATGCATTGGGTATCATGTGCCTTACTGAGGCGTGGTTCAAATCAACATGGAAATCTGCTGAAATCTTCCGGTTGTTTTTAATATCAAATAGTGATAATGTGACAAAGAAAGGTTCTACCTAGACATTTTAAAAAAAGAATCAAGTGTCATTGCCGGCATCTATATTACTGTAAAAATGCATATGAAAGGAAGATGCGTAACATTTTTATGAACAGTTACACACAGCCATCACTCTAGATATTACTGACAAGATGTAAAACACGCTAAAAGAAAAATTCCACTTTCTACAACACAACAAAATGATGAGTAGCAAAGTTACTCTTTGTAGGATTTAGGCTCTCGATTTAAAGGAGTAGAACAAACCCCACAATATAAGTTTCTCAATCACAGCAAGAAATTCCTGCCATTAAGAACAGTGTCAACAAAATATTAAGGCATTCATTAGCATATTAACAGAAAATAATTAGATTAATTATTTACATTTGTCGTTGGTCCTTCTTCATTTTCTGCAATGCAGCTTTGCAAATTAAAAGATAAATCATTACACTTCACAAGAATTTTTTTTCCAAATTTCTCTTCAAATGGCTTCACTTCTGGTTCAATACCCGAAAAGTCAAGCTTCTTTAAAAAGAGAAAAGAAAAATTAAGGTAAGTTCTTTTTCATCTCAAAAGGATCAACATAAAAGAAAATAACATGCTTCCTTATACAAGTCTAACCTGTGCATCTGGATCCAAGGCAAAAAGTTTAACTCTGCTTTCACTTTTCAACTTGATTTCTGCTTCTCTGGTACTCTGTTCAAAACAAGAAAAAAAGTCTCAGTATCACGCTATTAAATCAAAGTGATTTTCAATTTCATTCCTTTTTCTGTGATGTTCAAAGCTTTACATATTTTTAATTCACGCACTTTTCTCTCCCTAACTGAGCCTCGCAACTCCTTAGTTTAAATTGCTCCATTGTGTCCAAGTAAAAAAGTGAGAGAAGACTCCTCTCCTCTAAAGGCTTTTCCAGCCTAGAAACACAAAAACTTACATCAGCAACATGTAACCTTCCAAGCTCATGGGAAGTATACTCCAGTGTAGCTCATATAGCACTTTACTTCCTTAAACAGTAACTTTCATAACACTTTTTTTTTTTTTTTTTTTTTTTTTTTTTAAGTGTGAATGTAGATTAAAAGGTCAGAGCTATCCTGAGACCATAAGATTGCTCAGGAAACAACAGGTTACCTAAATTAAGAAACACCATCATAGCGCTCTTTCTTTTTTCATTTTCTTGTTGTTTTTTTCTTTTCTTGAGCTCTACTGCCAAAGAAGTGGTTTTCCTGTGGGTAGATGGAAAAACCCCCAAAACTTCCAAAAGATAAACCCCTCATACTTAAAAGTTACTTTACAGAGGACACTGTACACTGATCCTGCCTGGGATTTGTGGATGCCTACCTATTAACAGTAAAACAAAAGTAAAGTGAAACAAAATAGAATGTGAAAACCGATGGTATACATAGGTTACTTTTTCAAAAAAAGCTATTATTTAAAGAGTATTCTATGATTTTTGAAGTCACAGAACATGACAAATGAACATATGCGTGTGCCAAAATTACCCACGTAGGAGAGTTGCCATTCCCAAAGTAGCAGCTGGCTAAACAGGGATACAAAGTATTACATTACAGACAGGTGTCTACTTTTGGATCAGCCTGTATGGGTCAAAAGAAGTCACCAACCCAAAACGCTCATCACTGACCATCAGCTGGAAGTGATCTACTGTCTACATCTGCTTTGCTGCAGGCTGAAGAAACTCCTACTGTGTCTCAAAAAAACAAACAAACAAAAAAAGCCCATCAGCTCTAAAACCTCAGAATCCTATCTCAGGTTGATAACAATAAAAAAAAAAAAAGAATTTGACTTAAAGGATGCATCACAGAAGAGGAAATTCTGAGGTTTGATTTTGAGTATAGATGCTCTAATGGATTTCATTTAACACACACAGGAGAAAAGACAAGAGCTGCTGTGAAAGACACAACCCAGACACTCGATACCAGCAGAGTACTGGCAGACTTTGCTTGTTCAACAGCCAGTACGACTGAGAAATACAGGGCTAAACGGTGAAGAAGTTTAAAGATGGCAAGAAGGTTGCACGTGTGTTTTGGAAAGGGCATAGTCAGTGGCAAGAACTGAAGAGGAAGATGATCTAGTCACAGAAGCAAGACAGAAACTGTTTCAGCTACAGCATCTTGAATAGTTTTAGATTCTTCGGTGTTTTGTGCACTAAAGACAAGACAAAAATATGCATTTTTGACTGACGGATCGGGGGCAGTTGGTCAGAAGTCAAGAACTGAAAATGTATGTAGTCCGATCCTGTCTACAGCATGGCAGTGACTCGGTAATTCCATTTCCTCATCTGTAAAACAGGGACAATGTTTTCCTGCCTCAAGGAATACTGGAGCCCATAATGGTTAAGGAGGTACTTGGGCACACTGATCATGACAGTCACATAGTTATTTAAGATAGAGGTCTAATTTGTTTTCTCTGAAGATTAAAACACAACAAAAAAACAAACAAACAAAAAAAAACCCCTACATTCACTCTTGGTACTTAAGTTACAGATAAAAGGAACACGAAGTAGCCAGGACAGACAGATTGAGATATACGTGTGCACATTTGTGCACTGAAGCGCTCAATACCGTCTTATTTAGTTTATGTTACAAACTAACGGCTGTTGATAGAAAAATGAAGGCTTGGAGATGTACTCACAAGGGTTAAACCTTTCCTAGGAAGACCGTTTTTTCCCCTATTGTCAGGTGCTCTGCAATCACCCCTGAAGGAATTTCTCTTTCCTCATAAGCATATGAGGTCAGCTATTGTGAAAATCTCCTCCTAGAACCAACAAAAATAATAGAGCAGCTATAAACTCTTCTAAAAGAAGGCTCCATGCCTTGTGAGTCTTCCACTGGGGAAAAAAGAACCAAACCCAAATAACAGCTGAAAAGACAATGCAAGAAAGGATAGAGGACAAAAAAAATCCTCAAAACAGACAGCATTTATATAAAGCGATCAAGTTAAGGCACGAACAGTGTACTAATGTAAATGAGCAGATTTTTCCCTGTACTTCTCCTCATAAAAAAAAAAAAAAAAAAACAAAAACAAAACAAAACATTAGAGCAAATTATTTTGAAAGGTAGTGTTTACTAAAGATGAACTAGAACGGGAAAACCAAAAACCTTATTATGAAGGAAACAGAAATTTAAATGGGTTATGACTATGGCATAAAAAAAGCCAGTGCTTAAAGAGCTGAGAAAAATAACACGCTAGAAAAATACCTAGCTTAAAGAGCTGCGTGCTTCTGCTTAGAAGGTCATGGAAACAGGAAGCAGCATTTGTAGTACTAAAGCTGTACGCAGGTGCTGCAGCCCTGAATAAGAGTCCCCTCCAGAAGTCATATGGAACCTAAGCATTCCAATAACTCTGACTATAAAGACAGAAAAAATCTTCCATACAGTAAGAGCATCTAATTTTATAATTGTTTCTGAAATAAATTTTCATAGCCTCATGAAAGTATGCTGTTCGATGCTTACAGCTCTTCCAAGGAAAATTTGATTGTATGCACCACAATCCCAATAATTTCCAAATACAGCCGTAGCTGGTGTTGGATTATCACATAATAGCTTTTTGCGTATGTGTGCTAAGTTGATTACAAAGCAGTAACAAAGAATCAAGTCAGCCAACAAATTTGGGTGCTAAAAGCCTGTTAATGTATTCTGACTGGATCTTTTGATATGTTAGCTATTGTAATAGATAGAATTTGTGTTACTGCTGGTTCTCAGTTTATAACCTGCACTCCCTTCAGGAGTAGTTACTAGGTCAGACAGATCCTCCGAAAAGAAGGGGAGAGCATTCCAGAGCATGATCAAGCAGAAAAGTTTCAAGACTGCAGGCTGTGCCACACAGAAGAAAGGGTAAGGAAGGAGTTTGGATCCTGCAACTTCAGTAGAAAATGGTCACCAGCTCCAGTCCTTAGGTGATTTAACAAAAATTTCTCCCTTAGAACACTCACAAAACTTATTGTAACACACAAGTCACTAATTTAACTGAAATAAAGTCTGCAAATGGGCTGGGCTAAGGAAGAGTTACTGTTATTTTCTATTTATTTCTATTTTATTCTTATTTCTATTTTTACCAAACCTCTGGAAGAACAAAATTGAAAAGCAAGAACTATGGCAGCACAGGAAGTATCCATGAACTTGTCAGCTCGTTACAAATACGAGCATCTTAAAATACATTGACATCATCACTGCTATTAAGCTCCTCTGGACTTCTAACTATAACAATAAAACTTGACTGTAGTATAACTAGATTTCTATAGGAATACTTTAGCACTTACCTGCATACAATAAAACAATACTAAAGATGCAAAATACAATAAACTAATAAAATAATAAAACATGCCGCTTTTAAACAGTATGTCAAGATTTATATAAGCAACTTTAAGACAGTAGCTAGTTTGCTTCCAAAAGCAGAAAATGAAGAAGCTCATTAACCACATCTATTCACAAAAGAGCTTCTAAGCTTTCAAAGTACCACAAACTGACTGGAAGCTAGGAGCCAATACTTTCCCTACCTTTACTGAAAGTTCATGTGGCTAACTTACATTTAGTACTTTATAACCCCAGTTGGCATTTACAATATATATTACCTTGGCAATTTCAGGATAGTAGTTATCAAAACTACTTGATGAGCTTTCCATTTTGCTTTGTTCATCATCTGAAATTACAAAACCACATTAAAAAAAAATAAAAAACCCAAAGCAAACAAACAAAAAACTTAAAACACCCAAATGGCTCACAAAACTCCATAGCAAAAATATTTCTGAGGTTTTTTGTTTTGTTTTGTTTTTTTTAAGTCCTACCCCCTCAAAAGTGACAATTGTTAACATAAACAGGTTGTGGACAACTCCATCATTTCATTTTGATGCAGTGACTTCTTGGAGGATGTATAACCAGTTACGTAAATTGGTAAAATAGCAGTTATTTCTAATCTTACCTAGAAAATAACTTTAATATTGATTTTGATATCTGCATGGGGAAAGTGGATACTCAATGCACAAATTTACATTAATCTTTCCACTATGTGTTGTAACTTGATTTCAAAACAAGTTCCCTCTGTCCATTAGGTTCCCAGCTCTACTCTCCAACTGTTACTGGATTTACAAAGCAACCATTCAGACAACTGTAAGCAACTTACGGTTCTAAGGTCAATTGGGGACCAATGACTAAAACGTCTTTACAGAGCTACAGGCTTCTCTTTTTCCGATTTGTTTTTGTTGCAAAGTTCATGTTAAATTCCAGCAATCTTCACCAAAGACTGCGATATCTCATTTTAAGCTCTAATGATCCCTTTTGGTATATCATGCTATTTATAAGCAGAACAACCTTCTACAACCTCTTCCAGGTTCTTCTGGATATGCATGCACTTGGTCTCATACCAGTTGCCCTCCCCATCCACTCTCAAGAGGAAGAATGCACGAGAGGACATCTAGACTATCCTTTTGTCACCAAACTATCAACTATACCTACATCACATTCCTTACAGGTATCTGCCTTACCTATTCTTAAAGGGCTCCAACAGAAAAGATTCTACATCCAGGCAATCTATTTCTGTACTTCAGGGAAATATTTGTGGTCAAGGGAGTTACATCTAAATTTAAGTCCCTTACTGCAACTGCAATTTCTTATTCTTCTACCTACAGTGACCACAGAACAGATTATTCCATTTTCAGCAGCATTTTACACATTTCAAAACAAGTCCCTCCTAAGTTTTTTCTTTTCCTTAAACTGCCTCAGTCCTGATTTTTCATTGTTGTTCTATTTTTCTAGACTTCTGATCAGTCTCATTATTCTCTTCTGGACTTAACTGGAATCAATATAGAATAGTGTTATTTTAATGCCAAAAGGTCAAAACTCTAATCAGTTCAAAAAGACAGTGAAAAGGCTTATAATTTTTATGACTAAAAAAAAAATCAAAAAAGTTTAGCCACAATAAAGCCTTTCTTTCCAAATGCATGTATGTAGACATTGTCACATAACTGTATTAGCATCGCTAGAAACCCCATTTACCTTCGTGAGACTCTCCATTTCTTTTTTCTTGCATTGCAGCCTCAAAGTTAAGCTGAAGGATTTTGTTCAGAGTGTTTATCCATTCTTCCATTTCAAGTTCACTGTCTGCAGCTAAAAGGTAACTACTCTTGTCTTGCATCTTGAGCTCAAATGCAAAACGTCTGACTTTGTTGTTCTGGAAGAAAATAAAAGATCTTTATAATATCTTTACATACTGTCTACTCACAATCAAAGGAAGTTATGTGTATTTCAGATCTTTTAACAAAAATATACAGTCTGATATTTCGAACAAGTGTATTATAATTACACTTTTTTGTCTCCATTTGTCCTTTTGAAGATACTTGTATCACCACAACAAGTGGAAGGATGAAAGACAACAGCCCATTTTTCAGTTTCCCCTCATCATTCTGCTTGTAATCATAGTTAGACTAATGCAAGGTACAGTGGTTGGGGTCCTTACAATTTTTTATTTTATTTTCCTCTTCCATTAAACAGAAATGCAATTTCTACTGTGTAGAGACCACTTTTTTCCCCGTATGAGTTTCTAGATGCTAATACAACACCAATAATAAGTAACAGTAAAACAATGAATAAAATAAGATCAGCTGGAGAGGATACAGTACATAGTATAAAATAATAAAATCACACATCTGGAATAGGGTCATTATGTATAATATTTTATAGTTCAAAATGTCGTTTACTTGCCTCTCACCAACAATTCATGTGAAGAAAATAGCTATTTCCAGACCCCTTTATTCTAGCCATTGGATGACTTCTTGGCTTCATAGAAATGAGCATTAACTGATTTTGGGTTTGCACCTGATGTTGACCCATAACTAGTCTCAAATTTCTACATGCAGTTCTGATCGTCCAGATGCCAAGATGAATGCCAATGCTACTAGAGAATACAGTATAGCTTTCAAGACAACTAAAAACTTTAAGCATCCGAAGTACAGTTTTACTTAAAGATTACTGTATCAGCCCAAAACTTTACTTGCAGCAGAATAAAGGAACAGTAATTAAAAACAAAACAAAACAAAACAAAAGCTTCTGACAGAGTCTGAGGAAATTTCAGGTTACTTGAATTGAACTGATGGAACAGAAAGTATGGAACAGTACTTCATGAAAAGATGATTTAGAAAAAAGGGAATTTTCAGGATTAAAAAAAATGAAAAAAAAAAAAACCAGAATCACAGAATGGTTAGCGGTTGGAAGGGACCTCTGGGGGTCATCTCATCCAACCTCCCTGCTCAGGCAGGGCCACATAGAGCCAGTTGGCCCAGGACCATGTCTAGGCAGCTTTTGAGTATCTCCAAGGCTTGAGACTCCACAGCCTCCCTGGGCAACCTGTGCTTGGTCACCCTCACAGTGAAAAAGTGTTTCCTGATGTTCAGAGGGAACCTCCTGTGTTTCAGTTTGTGCTCATTGCCTCTGGTCCTGTCCCTGGCACCACTGAGAAGAGCCTGGCTCTGTCCTCCTTGCACCCTCTCTTCATATATTTATAAACATTGATGAAATCCCTCTGAGCCGTCTCTTCTCCAGGCTAAACAGTCCCAGCTCTCTCAGTCTCTCCTCATAGGAGAGATGCTCCATCCTCCATCCCTTCATCATCTTCATAGCCCTTTGCTGGACTCTCTCCAGTATGTCCATGTCTGCCTTTTACTGGGGAGCCCAGAACAGGACACGGGATGCTAGGTGTGGCCTCACCAGTGCTATTCAGCTGTTCAGAGGGGAAGGATCACCTCCCTCAACCAGTTGACAACACTCCCCCTAATGCAGCCCAGGACACCATTAGCCGCCTTTGTAGCAAGGGTGCATTGCTGGTTTGTGTTCAACTTGGTGCCCACCAGGACCCCCAGGTCCTTTTCTGCCAGCTGCTTTCCAGCCGAGTGGCCTGTCCAGCATGAGCCAGTACCTGGGGTTGTTGTTCTCCCCAGCTGCAGGACTTAGCACTTCTCTTTGATGCAGTGCCTTTCTTTCATTTGTAACTTCTGAAATGTCTCTGTTTTCTGATGATGTAAAGTAATATTGTAGTGCCTGTAATAGTCCATACCAGAGCCACAGGCTGAGCACCAGAAACAAGCCATCGCCCAAGTCGGAAACAAAAGGGGTCAGAAACAGCCCAGAGGATGGAGAATATATATTATCAGAAAGAGCACCAAAGCAGAGGAAGTTGAGGAGCAGAAGGAAAGATACATTTTAAGTGCAAGACTAAGACTACAACTGTGTTTAGGAACCACTTTGTTTGTTTGTTGGTTTGTTTTAAAAACACATATCAAACTAATTTCAGTGGAGTTGGCCAGAATTGTACCCCTAAGGCAAAACAATTTGTGTAAATCTGTATATAGAACTTGCAATATGATTAAATTTATTACAGTTATAAGACTTTCCATGCAAAGTATCTATTAAATGTGTATCCAAAACCATTACTACAATATTTGGAAAAAAATAATCTTTTGTAAAGCTGTTGTGTATCTCTGCATAAATCTTCAAAGAACTTTATACTAATGAAAGTATTATTTAAGAAAGACTTTTTTATTAAAATTTGCCTATTTCTATCCAAGTTAACAAAACCCTAAAACCCAAGAGTTTTTTCCAGGTATGCTGTGCCTAACAAAACAGTTACATGCTGTACTGTAAATACATAACAGAATCACAAGGAAAGGAAAAAAAAAAAAAAAAAAAAAATCTTTTCTTTGGCACTTGCTCCTGATAAACATTTTACCAAAGGCCTTAACTTTTTAAAATAAAGAAAAGCACATAAAAGTAACATTATAAAGGTCAAATGAAAGCATCTGGAAGGGTGACTGAGTTTAATACAATTCCCACAACAAAAATCCCACACAAGAAGCTATGCAAAACATTTTACAGCTCACATAAGCACGAAATGTAACTGAAATGAACTTTTATGCTGTCATTACTTTGCCATGATTTAAGGTTGGGGGTTTTTATGGGTTTGCCTTAAAATCTTGTTTGATATTTTTGATAAATACTTGACATCAACTAGTAATTTATGTTCTTTTCAGAAAGATTTCTAAAATTCAGCCTCCTGCACTTCAAAATCTCGTTCACTGTTTTTGCAAGATGCAGCATGTCTAATTGTTTTTCTGCATAGTAGGTACTTATCTACATCTGACAAATGTTATCTGTATTTTAAAAAAATCCATTTGCTATCAAATACAGAATTAACTGGAGAACAGGCAGAATAATTACCTGAACCACTCCCATGCATGAATCTAGAAATATTGATCCTTTAGGTTCTTTTGATATTTTTTCATCTTTGTAGAAATTGAGATTATAGGATCCATCACCAAGTTGGATTAAGTGGAAAAATCTTCTTTTAAATGACTAGTGAAAAGAAAGGAGGAAAGAAAAACAATTACAACACTAGTACTAATCAGCTTCATATTACGAAACCCATAAGTGCTATTTACACAGTAGGTTACAGAAAAAAGCTTTTACTTACACATAACCTAATCAGTATCCTCAGAAAATAAAAGAGAAATCATTAATTTAAAAAAAAAAATTAAAAATTAACTTAAAAACCTGCAGCAAGATTATACTATATTATTTGAAAGTATTTTTGACCCACTGAAAGGTATTTAAAACTGACTCTACAATATTACACATAATAGATATTTATTTTGATAACCATAAAAATAACTTAAGTTTGTTTCTAAATAAGGAGGCAATACAAAGAAAAATTCATATTACATAGTCCCTTTTCTACTAATAACACACCAGGGTCCAGTTAAGTAAATTATTTAAAACACTGGACTTCTTCCACATACTGGATTTTGAATGCATTTTTTCTGATTTAAGTAAAATAAAAGGGAAGTAAGATTTCACAGATATAAATCACATACAAGCTTTCCTCTTTCATCCCACACTATTTTTTTTTAGAAGTAAACCACATACAAATTGACTTCTCAAAGGCACAGTGATATTTAATATTGGTGTTCAGTTTTTACCACGTGTAAGATGTTCTTAAACTTACTCTCATTGTCACGCTGATTGCGCTATTCATGTTGCCTTTGTACAGCCATCCTTGTTTCGTTATTCCACCCTTCTGAGACCCAAGAGATGCTGCATCCTGGGGACGAAGAAAGGGAGACGGGGGGGACGGGCGGGGGGGACGACACAGAAGTAAAGTTTTGAATCACAGTCTGAAACTGTAGTATTTATCAAAAATTTCAGAAGTCATTTTTAAAAGATGGAATAGCTATGCTCATAATGTAATGATAATAATGTACTATGATCCCTGCTGAAATTCTATAGCTTTCTAATTCCAATGATTTTATTTAAAGACCAGGGATGAGATTGACCTAACTTTTGGTAGGTAACCTGGCCACTTATACAGGCTTTCTCCATGCCCAGCAGGATGATCCAACTTCTAGATAGCTAAATATTAGGCAAGATAAATGCCGCTGAAATAGGGGAAAGAGGGAAAATTCAAAACATTTACTTAAATTCACTTTGTAAGCTTTTTCACATATTCTAACATTCCAGTGCAAGAATTTTTACTAATCTCTATTACCAAAAAGAACAATGTAAACTCATGCTTATCCAAAAATTCAACTGAGATTTCTCAAACCAGTTTGCTTTATATGTATTATTATTTCAAAGATATTACTTCAGAATTTAGAGAACTAACTCCTGAATTCTTGAATTGGATCTGCCCTTGTACAGACCAAAATCAAAGCTTTCTAAAGAGAACAAGACCCAACTTGGCAGTAATGGCAAGTTCACAAACAGCAGACCCAATGCATGCATCACACATCACACCCACTGCCTGTATACCACTTCCATCTGCCAGTTGATGGAACTTAATAACTGCACCAAAACCCATAGGATGTTAACAGCTACCAAAAAGCAGTATTCTACTATCAAAACCAATCAAAATGACAGATTTATAATTGCCACAGAATAAATATTAAATCACCAGTTCAAGTAGTCTTTTAGAGAAGTACCAAGCTGACTTTACCATGGTTTCTAGTTGACATAACCCATTTTGACACAACCAAAATATTAATTAAGTAGACGTGTAGGAAGATTTTCAACGACCTAAAGGAGAAATACTCCTGATAAATTATTATCCAAACATTCAAAAATTAGCTGAGTATCCAGTTGAAAGCAAAACCACAAAACTTCCTCAAGTGCCTCAACTACTTTTTCTAATTCCTTTTCTCAGCTATTAAGAGAACATACGACAAAAAGTGATTACATATGGGGAACAGTCATTGGTTCAATAACCGAACATTAAAACCAAATTTTGGAATAATATGAATTAGTTCTGGAACTAAATCAAGGAACATTCTGTAAAAAGTTACTAGTCCATTTATCTACAGCTTATTTAGTTTGTCTAAACGCATATGCACACGTGAACTTCAAAAAACTGCGAACAGAAGGCAAAAGATGCATCAATCTGTTCCTTCAACCATTCTAGTCAGCTTGATACTATGAGAGTTAGGCCCAGTAAGGATGACATGGTCACCAACTACCAGAGCATCTGATATAATGCCCCAGAAGCATAGACCAGAAGTACTCAGTAAATTTTCATACGCTCCAGTGAGTCTCACTGTCCAAGCAATACAGTCCACTTGTTTCATATTTTCAAGTCATTAGCCCCCACCCCTGTACTATTTCCTAGATAACCATTTTTCTTGTACAACAATCAAGATACAGAGACAACAACTTAAAACACCGGGTTTCCAGCTATGATTCTCCAGCTCCGGTGGTGGGCGTTATCCCCAAGGAAAGGATGGTTTAAAACCCCCTTTACAAGTGTAACATTATGAGTAGATGATGAGTTATTGTCAAAACTTGGCACAGAACAACCAATGCTTTTCACAAACCTGACATGACAAGAACTCCTTCATTACGTGTGTTAACAAAAATTAAGATTTAGCTCTATTAAGACTCTTTTTCCAATTCCAAGTCTCTGAGGTGCACTGTTTCCCAACTCCGTTGAGCTGCATGCTGTTTTCTAACAATAAAACTGACTCTCATTTGGGCCTCTCTAGTTACAGTTTCTTTCTGTCAGGCAGAATTCCTGCCGACAGAGCCAAAAAGCTACTGAATCTTTCCAGCTGCCCATCTGTTACTGCAAAGGAACCCAGAGCCCAGTTGTTAACACACGGCTTTTACACTGAAAACATACTTCCTGTTTCCAACCGGTCAGTTGATTTCCTCACTTTTATTATTACTGCTGCACACTGTGCTTCGCTTTTTTTTAATGATCTTTCCCACAAACGCGGCTCCAAAATTTACTTCAACAGCAACTGTTTCAACAAAAACAATTCCTTATCTTGATCCCGTACCCCAGGCTGATTTAACAATTCCATTTACAAACATCAACCTGATGGCCTGATAGCCCAAATTAGTTTTGGAAAGGTAATTCTCTCCTTTTTAACGATGCAAGATTAAGCTAATCTTTATCTGGTTTTCCTCCAATTTTTAATCACTTGCAGCTTTTTGTTTTCTATCATTCTCTTAATAAATCGGCTTTCTTAAAAAAAACACACACACAAACAAAAGCAAAGCAAACGACCACCAAACAACTTCTAAGCTAAGATTTGCATATGTGCTTTTTGGCATAGAAATATGTTAATGTTTGAAAGAAAAAACCTCTTGCATTAATTCTTTCCTTGAGGAAGGAATTTATGGTCCCCCCACCCTATTCCCATTAAGCTCCCTTTTTTTCCTAGCATGCTTTTTTCTCCTGTTTATATTTTAAGTTCCTCAAAGAGTAGCAGACCTCTTCAGGTTCTCCAGCGACTGTACCTCTGACAGAGATACGACATTCCTGCCTGCTCTGGCAGGAAACTGGGCAAGAGGAAACGGGAAGTCCTCTCCACTTCTGCTTCCTAGGAAAACACACACCACCTGATAATAGCCAAGCTATAATTTTTCAGTGTTTAACTAACTCTAGCCATAAGTATTTTTCCGAGTAACAATCACAGCCAATTATATCTCCATTTAATTTTGTTCATGTTTAACTCACTGTTTTCTAAAACACTTCTGTTGTCAGAAATATCACAGTAAATAATGCCAAGTCTTTTTCATTCCAATATAATAGAAATGATAATTATTCCCATCTTACAAATAGGAAGATTTGGATACAGATGCATGAAGTTATTTGTCCAAATATCACAGTGCAGATTAACAGCAGCACTGGAGAAACAGCATCCTGAGACTAGCTGTTCAGGAATCTATCTATTCAGATGCACTCCCTGAGAGGCTTTTTCACATTTAATCCAGGAAAACTTGTAAGGAACTACTTTTATTTCATATATACTACTTTTATTTCATATATATTCAGTTCTGAATAGAAGGAATTTAGAAGCAAAAGTAATTGCCAAAGGGTAAAAACCACAAAAAAAATCATTTTATTTTATTTTAATTCTTTTTTGTGATGCAAGAGTTCAAGTACTTGTAAGAAAAGAAAACACTAGCATTTAAACACTGTGTTTTGAAACAGGGCGTGGTAAGAATTAAATAAATCACACAAATAACAGAAGCAGTTACTGAAAAAAGTCTGGCATTTGAAACACACTTGAAAATTGCTTGAGGCTATGGATCTCTTGTTTCCCTAAGCCAATGACAAAAAAGAAAATGCCTTACAGTTTTAGACAATTTTTTTAGCTTTTGTTTCCACGATGGATCTCCAGGTCTTATCCTATACTCAGATTTGTGACAAACTAATTTTAACTCACACTGTATGCTATACTGTCATGCATGCTTAAGTGTGTGTACTGTCATGTTGGAACAGATTCACCTATGATTTTACTCGACTTCATGATTAAACTGCACGAAACATTTCTTTCTATATACCCGTCTACATAGAAACAGTATAAGACAAGACAGATTTTATGAAAGCTGAAGGATTATACATCACTAAGTATTAAAACTTCAGTTTCACCATGTGTCAAAACTTGTTCTACTCACATGACAGATCTCAGGAGTACAAAGTTATTTGAAAGGAGATAGGTAAAATAACTACATTTGTCTCCCAATCAGGCTGTTCAAGCTAATCTGTTTTCATTTACTGACATCAACACTTAACCCAACTTGTAACCTCTCCTTACCCACCATTCTTTACTGAAAGCAAGAGAAAGTAAGGAATTACTATTATCTCACCTCATCTTTATCTGCTTCTTCATCCACTTCATATAAATGAACTGGAAGCTTCTCTGATTTTGTCCCTTTACTAGAAAAGAAAAAGCTTCTAAAATACTAGAAATTTTGTGGTTAGTTACCTATTTTATAGCTGCAACAATAAAGATCTTATTTTCCTAACTGATGAGGAAAAAGCACAAGAATAACTGAGTAAAAGCATCTATTTTTCATGAAATATATTTCTTAGCCAGCAATTTTCTGCATTTGCACCTCTGCCCAGAGTCTTTCTTTTGTTCTGCTTGTCAATGTCCTTATGTGTAACTGAAGGGAACCAAATGCTTTCTCATTCACTGCACTCCTAATATCTTAGGAGCAAGAATTCACACCTGCAACTATTGGCTCCTTTTAGGACAATGTGTTTATTCAAATTTCAATTGACTATCATGGTTTCTGTTCAGTGCAAGTGAAAACCAACTACCAACTTCTACAAAACATGTGAGAATATCAGAACTTCTCACAGGGGAAAAAAAAGCTATTTCTTAACTGATAGATGCAGGAGAGTAGGTAGGGAAGACGTAGATCTTCCAGAGTTGTGGAATTCGGAGTATTCAGCCACTCTCAGATATTTTAAGTTAAGGGTCTAATCTCTATACTCTCCCTATAAGATTTTGAAAAAGTTGGAAAAGATTTCTCTAGCAGATGGTTTAGAAAGTCTGCAATAGATGTAGATTAGGCTTTTGCTTTGAATCATCCTGTGAAAATCTGCACTAGTTCAAACACTTACTCTAACAATCTCGGTCAGGGTCTATTCCCTAAGCTCCTAGAGGGAGTTCCAAAAGCTGACTCTGAAGCTACAAAAACAGGATAGCACCATTTTAGTTTCATCTAAACATTAGCCTGTTTTAGTTATCATATTTACATTCACATTGTCAATGATACAATTTCTTGTTTTGACCTGCCTATTAATAAGGCAGCGTTACTACGGTATCTTTCCAGAAAATGGTTTAACAAGATTTTACACCTTCAAGTTCATCAATATAAATTCCATCCAACAAATCTTTATCATCTCTATTGACTATTAAACATTGATATAGCATATTTCATATTACATATTACATGTATTAATACATTTCTGTAATAAACACATTCATATTAAATACAGTTAAAGTTCCTTCACAAATTCAAAATCTTTATTATACCACTAGACAACATACATACTTTGGAAGCTGTCGAAACTCTCCTGAATAATCTTCATATCTATAGTTAACAACATGCCAGTCTGAATTGTAGGTTTTGATGCACTGTTTTAATGAAAACCAAATATCAATATTAATTGGAAAAGAATTAATAGCATTCCCTAGACACACACACAAAAACACCTCTTAAGATATGGCTGTTTACAAACTACTGTGGTTACATGTTGATCTCTGAAAATTCTGTACACTGCCCTTCTTTTGCAATACAGTCTAGTGCAATACAGCTTTTTGCAACAAGTGATATGTTTCAATAGGACGTTATCATCTGATAGACGTGTATTTTATAAAACGAGAAAATGATTAATACACTCAGCATCTGGATTAACCATCTTCAGTTGCCTGAAAAGTTAAAGCAGCATTTCACTGCAGCTGAAAACATGACTGAGCCTTTAGAAAACTCAGCATTAAAATATAGATACATTATTAAAATAGAATATCCAATTTCGCACATACTTATACAGAGAAACTAAAAACATTTTTTCCTTAAATTTATACTTCTAGTGCAATTAATTAATATTTAAATTTAAACTGCATGCTTGCAGCTGTTGAAAAGCAATTATGTCATTAAGCTTTGGTCTAGATCACAGGAAATACCATTTTCCTCCACCCATATTGCTACAACATAAAAGTACTGATTTATCTTGGCTTTGACCAAAGTAACATAAAACTGGCAAAATCTGTTGCCAGAAACCATATGGTACAAAATTTTATATGTTACACGAATAGACTTACATGTACACAAACATAGCATCCAATAATTCAAAAATATTTTCTTTATGTTTCAAAAGACAAAGTTAATACTTGCCAAGCAATTGTTTCAGCAGAAACTCATTAAAGTTCATGAATTACCTATAGCACTCCTCCCTCTTTGCCTACCTTCTTCAAATATATCTTAAAACTGTTTAGGTTAGGTATTAAGGGTATGTATCACTGTGGATAAATCACTTTGAGGTAGATTCGGCTATATGGAGCTCCTTCAGTTTTCTTGGAATTACAACAGACATTTACTTCTTTCAGATGTTAAAATATCAGCTTAAAGTATATCAGTAGAAAACCAGTAGATAATATAAAAAAGACAAAAATTTTAAACCTTTCATTCCTAAAAGGCTTCAACAAGACACTAAATGAAACGCAACATCACAGTCGGAACCAAGGGAATGCCAACATAAGCAAGCAGTTATGAGAAACTTTAAGTTTGAGGATGTTTCTTCTCCATATAGCATACAAACTGAGCAGTCATAATGAATTTTAGCCTCGACAAGTGTTACAGTTATGAACACCTCTGTTCCAGCAAACTGTACAAGAGCATTCTGAACAAACAAAGAATGACTGCTGTGAAACACTTTATCAAGAAAAATAAGTCACAATGATTCATTCCAGATTTACTGTTGCTCCCAATATTACGTATGGAAATCACCCATGTTCATCTGGGAAGCCAAAAGCATAAAGAAGGTGGGTGAGAAGCATCTGCTAAAGCCAATTACACAAATAAAATAATTCAAAGCTATCCTGCAATCCTTCTTTTCCAGCCCCCAATGGACAAAATACTAGGTTTTCCTGGAAATTTTCCCTTGAAATCATTGATAAATAAATGGCAATAAGTATTTAATATTTTTTCAAATAGTAAATGAAGCAGAAGAAAAACAATTCAGGTATAATATTGTTATTACACACAGCCACATGCAATTCCAGTATTACCTCAGTGACAAACAAGCTTTGAGCTTCCTTCTCTGCATTTTCAGGAACTGTTGAACGAATGTATCGACTCTGCCGCTTCAATAATGCTGTCTGATAAACAACAAAAACAATTATTGAAACTCACAATTAAAGGAGAGATGACACATTATGACAACACTCAGTTATATCACTATAACTAAGACAGAAGCTCAGCAGAAAACATCTTATGAATATGCTGTTTCAGAATAGCCAATTAATGAGAATTTGCTTTCATTCAAAGATCAGCAATGTGTTCCTTCTTTCACAGCAAAAGAGCAAGATTGGAATCAGTAAGAAACAGAGGCCACAGAAAAGTGTTTTCTTCTATTTTGTTAACAAAGGCAAGAAAATACTAATAAAAATAATTCCACCATGACAACCTAACTCCAATATTTTGAAGACAGACATTAAGGTAGTGTTATTACTACATATAAAAACTATTACTCAAGAAAAGTAACAAACCCAGACCAAAATAAGAAGAGTAGTTCAACTGCAGATCTCAGCTGGAAAAAAATGAGACTTGCACTGTTAAACTCAAGGTTTAGAAAGAAGGCCTGGATCACTGAAGTATACACTTGGGCTAGAAGGTGTTTTCATTTTCTTAACAGTTTTAGCAAATAGCTCTGTTTCTGAGGTTAAAAAAAAAAAAAATATATATATATATATATATTTTACTGATGTTAAAATCTGACATGCAATTTTCTGCATCATCCTAGTCCCCCTTCCCCATGCTTTAGGGCAAAGTAATAGCAAGATGGCCAGGGTTGTTCTTAAGACAAACGTGCTTGTAGGTAGCACTAAAGAACTGCCAAAAGACACCAAGTATTTCATAGTGGGGTGTCTTAGCACAATGAATACTTAAGTATTTAAAATGAATGTATAAATGTGTAGCTATGGTGGGCCTTTTTCCAGGTCACAGTTTATACAAAAGTCAATGCTGCAAAGTATGAATCAACAAAATCAGTCTTTAGTTCCATCAAGATGAAAAATAAGCATGTGTAAATTTTTCATATACAAAATATTTAATAAAAATTAAAAAAAAAAAAAATCCAAAACCAAATCACACGCAAAGAAGGCGTTCTCAAAATTATTCACTTCATTTTGGGAAAGAAGGTGCCAACACCTACATTTCTATAGCAAAAAATAACAGCAGATCTTAAATTTCCAGTGTTTTGTCTAGTGTAGGAAGGTATCTTTCTCAGCAATTGTACACTGAACAACAGGTCCACATGCAGATATTTTAGAGGAAAGGACTATAGTAGATGTAGGTGAGAGACAGAAGCCAGCCAACACACAACATTCCTCAAGTGCACTTGACCAGTCTTCAGACGTGTCCATTTTAGTTTGTTATTCCTTAGCTTTTGCCTTTCTCCCTCCTGTGTTTTTAACATGGGTGTTTTATATTTTTCTCTCCACTTTGGAGGTGTTCAAGCAGTTTCTGTCATCTGATAAGGTTCTCTTCCTGCTCTGTAAATTTGACAATGTCCACCTACTGACAGTACTCTTATTCTATGCAAGTTTCAGCAGCTACAGTGAACAGAGAAAGTACAAAATATTGCTGCTGACACCACATACTCACTGCCAATACCTGTTTTAAAAATTATTTTTTCCTCTTCACACACTCTTTCCAGTGTTGGCTGTTGAATATGAGCTAGTAAAATTTCCCCCAAAACCGCTTCCCCCTCCGCATCCCTTTAGGATGCTTGAAATTATGGTTATTAACAGTTGATTATTCAAAATATTGGGAAAGGAATAAAAAAGAGGCACAACAGCATACAAGTGTGTATATATATAACCAATGGAGGTTATATAACCAATAGAGGTTATTAATAAAGTCCTGTATCTTACTGGTAAAATAAAGACTATGCAAAATGCAGGAAAAATGGGGAGAAAAGTAGAGGGTTTCAATTCAACAGTCACATACCCAGGCCATCCTTACTTTAGAAGATGTTACACAGAGCCAAATGCTCAAGAAGCAGTGACAGGAATTATTTTTAAAGAGTCGATGGAAAAGATGGCATGCTGTATGTTAGATCATACCCTTAAAGATACCATGTGCTAGAAGAGACTTATCAGTTGTATGGGAAGTGTCAGAAGCTGTATTATAAGGCAATCTCCACACTAAATTGAAGCCTTGATTTAGACTAGTTGGTTAAATACTCAAAGAAAAACACAAAATAGATTTTAAAAGAAAAAAGTCATAGTGAACTTTCTTTGAACATTTCAAAATAAGTTATTGTATTTTGACCAGTTTACTTTGTACTCTCTAAAATGAGGACGTTACTTGAACATTTTTTTGCTTGTTCCTTTTACTCGAGATATGCATTCTCCTAGAATGGCCTGGGTTTACTTTTATTTCTGCAAGGTTGGCATAATATCTATTTTCAGAGGTACTTAACTTGCATTAACTAAAAGCCAAGAGCTTTAAGTGGAAGTGTGACAAATCAGTGTGGCTCAAAACCAAAAGTAACACAGGTGAAGCAATGTCTAAGCTAGGCACCAAAATGCCTTCAAAATAACAGTGGGATAACTTTGTAATGGCATATTTAATTTGGGTAGGAACGTACCCACATTGTATTTGCTACAAGTAAACTCATAGCAAATATTTTTCCCAATACAGGATAAGCATGGAAGCAGTACTCAGAAGTTAGGTATTTTGAAACAAAAGCATTTAGATACAAGGTGTCTTATTGCAAAGTAATCACTAGTATAGTTTTGGGTTAGGGTTTCTTTTAATAATATACCTGCTATGCAGTTAACGTAAACATCACCAATTTCACAGTCATTGAGCATGTGATTTTAACGCGATCCACTGTCCTGGTTTCAGCTGGGATAGAGTTAATTTTCTTCCTAGTAGCTGGTACAGTGCTGTGCTTTGGATTTAGCATGAGAATAATGTCGATAACACACTGATACTTTAGTTGTAAGGACTTTTCAGCTTCCCATGCCCTGCCAGCAAGAAGCTGGGAGGGAGGACAGCCAGGGGGGCTGACCCAGACTGGCCAAAGGGCTATGCCATACCCTATGATGTCATGCTCAGTATATAAACTGGGGGGAGTTGGCTGGGGGGCAGCAATCGCTGCTCAGTGGCAGGCTGGGCATCAGTTGGCAGGTGGTGAGCAACTGTATTGTGCATCACTTGCTTTTGTATATTATTATTATTATTATTACCACTACTACTACTACTATTTTACTTTATTTTATTTCTATTATTAAACTGTTCTTATCTCAACCCACGAGTTTTCTCACTTTCACCCTCCCGATTCTCTCCCCCATCCCACCAGGGGCAGGGAGTGAGTGAGCAGCTGTGTGGTGCTTAGTTGCTGGCTGAGGTTAAACCACAACATCCATCAAGGTGGTCTGTTTTAAACTAATGCTATTTAGTTATGAAGCCATTTCATTACTGAGTACATTACTGAAATTCAGGTGACTTAGAATAATTATAATAAGCCATGAAGAGGCACAAAATTGGATACAAGAGTACCCAATGGATATAGTAATTCAAGGTTATGAAAGAGAAGACTTCCTTCTCAGCAAGAGTCTAGAAGAGGTATAGCCTTGACTGACTGACAGCATTGTAACCAAGAGCAGCAAAAAAAATTAGTAGGAGATGTTCCAATGGGTGGCAGGAAAGTGGTCCTAGCATCTTAAGTAAACAAACAAATTATGTGGGGACCATAACAAAAACAAAACAATGATAAAAAAGCAGCTAGAAATGAACAGACTAGGAAATACAAAGGTATTCCGCGTTTAGACAGCGCAATCACTAAGAATGAAGGCAAACTCAGTGATGTTAACAGTAAAAAGGATCTCCAAACACAACATGACTACCCCTATAAATTTGATGAGAACAAGTTAGGGAATAACCTGATTAGTGAATTCAGTGCAGAAAACTCAGAACTTGAGCTTGTGAAAAGCAACTGAAACAATTATGAAATGGTCAATTAATAAATGACCCAATATGTGAAGAGAAAGTTGCTGATAAAGAGCTCTTCTGGAAACTAGAGAAAGCAAATCTTGCTATTATTTGCATATGATGTCATCAAGGAAAATGTAGAAACTCAAAAGAAAGAAAAAAATTACAAGCCTGCTTATTTGGATTTGAAGATCAGCATGAAGCAGGACAAAAATCATGACTTCTGAAAAGTAAATGGGCTGCTACCAAATATATCTAAAAGGAGAGAAAGCAGGATTCATAACCTCAGCTAGCCAAGTTTAGGATGATGGCAAATGCATTTAAGTGGAAATCTGGAAACTAGATCAATTGGCTGAAGAATAATCCTTCAATCTTTGTGAGTTTTTCCAGACCAGAGCATTTTCTGCTCCAGCCTTGCTCAAATATTTCTTTGGTAGTGGTTTGAGCTTAGAGCTACTTCTGACAGCATGTTTGGAGAACAGTCACAGCTGAACAGAGAAAGGTGACTTACTGTTTTTTTTTTTCCTTTCCCTCACTAGGCAAATAACGTTCATTGGGAGAAATAAAGACAAGCAAGCTGTATGTGGTCCAAAGAAGTGAGCCACTGTGCAAGCTTACTTTTCTGATATGGACTAACAATTCATATCAGTTTGCCTTTAATATTTGCTTCTCTGAGGTGGTTAGACTTACAAACTGAAGGTGGCACTGACCATGACTACAGAACAAGACACTAAAACATTTGTTACAAAAATCTTGCCTTTGAATTCCTGCAAGTATTGTTACTAGTTATATGAAAAACACACTAATTAAATTACATTCCAGTTATCTAACTGCATTACCTGAAAAAAAGTTATCCAAATTATGCACAAACACTTGTCTCAAATTTCTCCCAAAATAACTTCAACCTTAGCACAAGTTTAACAGTTAGCAATCTGCCTCTTTGAAACTAAGTAACTTCTTCTGTAGTCTACTGAAAAGTGTAGAAGTGATATCTAGTGCTGAGAAGTAAGTATTTACTGTGCTGTTTTAAGTGCTAGTTTTAAGGCCACGCTGGTAACAAAATAACCTTACTCTTAACGTCTTTATAAATTATCAGGGCTTGGCTTCCTTTTTAGGCAAGTGGTTTTTAGATTGTAATAATTTTAACCTAAGCACGAGGAAAAACTTTGTAAAAACAAAAACTAAATGCTCTAAGAGGAAATGGCTTGAACAGGTTTTTAGACAATGGTAGGAGTTTCCACCTATAAACTGTTCTATGTGTGTATACAGGTAGTTCTAAATACTCTAGCTCACTATTTCAAATTCATCTTGTGGGGTACGAGGGCAGTATCAAACATTTGATTGGAGGCTTACCCAAGAGCTGCCCACACCTTGTGTGACAGCAACAAGTTAGGAAAAAGGAATTAAAAAAAAAAAAAAAAAGTGAAGCAGAATGGCAAATACAGAAAATATGCCATTATTTAAATGCTTAAAATGGTACTGGCAACCATGTCAAGACTAATGGTTTCAAAACTGTAAATACAATTATGGAAAACTGCACGGGGTTAAAAGCTTTAACTTGCAAAAAAATAAATAAGCACATAAGGGATTTCTGTTCTCTCACTCGGTAATATTTTCTTAATACACCAAATGACAGATTTAAATGCATTGTGTTGTTGAAAACAAGCTAGACAGATCAAAGCAGTATTGGAGAGTCATGTGTACAATAAAAATATTCGGAGTAAGTTTGTGCCAGCAAATCCTAGAAGGAAATAAAAGTTTCATGGCATAACAATAAAGTTTGATAGTACAAACCAGTCTTCATATAAATCGAGTATAAAATGAGACTCTGCCAAAGACTATGTAGGGGAAGCCCAGAAGATGTATTCAGATATTACACTGCTGAGGGATGAAGAAACAGGAAATCTGACTACATTCCAAACTTGTGACTACCTGAAGTAAATCCTCTGATGTAACTCCCACTTTAATGACCGCCTTGATGCAAATCTGACCATAGAATCCAAACAAAGGATGGCAAAAAGCATTACAGTTTGTGAATGAAATTCAGTCATTCCCTTTAAAGGATCAGACTGACAACTAAGGACTAGCTTCAGTCATATATGCCTGAGGTTAATAATTGCAGAAGAGGCCATTTGAAACAGCAGTTAAATGCTTCAGACATCCCCCAGACTGCTCAAACAAAATGCCAGAGGATATTCTTGATATGTTTGTTTCTTCTCCATTGATAATTCAGAGCTGTTCACCAGAATGACCCCTGGTAATTGAACTAGTGGATTAGATAAGAGTACACTTAGCAGAAGTATCCTTGATTCCCCTTGATCTGCAATACCGAAGAGCCACACCGTAGAAGGGGATCCAGCTGATACAGCCCAGACACTCTTTTCAGTCCCAAAGCCAATACCTGGTGTAGGGCATCATCATGAGTGGTCTAGCATTTGAACATTAGTATCATTAGATAATGTTCATAGGCAGTATGACTTCCTTTTGTAAGGAGTCTTATTTGCAGTCCTTCAAAACTTTCACATGGGGCTGAGAACACATGAAGCCCAAACTACTCTCTAAATACCTGTAGCTTGCTGAAACCAAAATTTTTAGCTCAGAGAAGGAAGGCTACAAGTATAGTTATTCATGTATGAATCGGTGATAATAAAGCACACGGACTGTATTAAAAACAGAGTCCAGGTGCACTCAGGTAAATACTTTAATAGGCTAGAGAGAATTCACAAAAACTCAACATGTGTAATTTATGGGACTTTATATGCTGTTCTGTAGAAATACATCAACTCATCACCAACTTTGCCCATGATAAACATAAACTTAGCTTCAACTACTTGGCTGAATAAAGTGCTCAGCTTTTCAGGTAGGTTTTTGCAGAACAATTCTAAGGTATTCCACTATGATTCAGTCCCCAGAATTAGTTAATTTATAGACAGTTCAGATGTCTGCATACTTTTCAAATATAGGTAGACATATTGACTGCAAGTATGGGCATGTGAGAGACACTTTCCTCACTATTTACAGCAACTCCAGTCTCTTAAGATGTTTGGTGGTTATCCTAACTGGATCTACAACAAGATTCAAAAAAGTGTATTTAAATAAACTATTTATTTAATAAACATGGTTATTTTATAGAAATATATCAAGATGATCACAAATCTTGGTAAAGTCTGGCTTAATCAAGTCAGAGCCCTGTTATGCAGGGGGTATTTTACCAAAACCCAATTTTGGGTAGTAATACACAGCTGAGAGTAACAGCTTTCATTTGAACAGGTTCATGCCCTTTACTGTTAAGGGCCGGGGGGGGAGGGGGACACCAAAAAAACAATCAATTTAAGAATCAAAGCATGACAAAAAGCAGATGCTTTTTTTGAACAAACATCCCATGATTTCCTATGTCAGAAAGGGAGGGAAATATCTAAAAATGACTGATCGCCTACTTCAAAAGGCAGTAAAATTGCTGAGTTGCAGAAGTAGACCTTATAATCTGAACAGATGAAGAAAGTGTGCTATTTCTTCTTCTATAACTTGACACAATAAATCAAGAAGTGTAAAGGGACTCATGGCAAAGATTTTTTTTTTTTTTTGTAGCTTAAGAGAGTTAAAAAACAACACAAATGTGAAGTTATCATCTCATGACTACTACTGCTAAAAATCTGTCATTTGAAGAAGAAAAAAAAAAAAAAGGCAGAGGATTAAATTACCTGAAAGTCATCATAAGGGAACAGTAGCATCTCACGTAAAGCATCATTCAAAATCTGTGTTTTCCTCTGAACGATGACATTTTCATAGTCTATTGGTTCTATGAGCTTTGGTTTTGCCTAGGGGGGGAAAAAAAAAAAAGGAAAACAAATTCAGGTATATTGAGGAAAAATTACAATTGTTGACTCATTTTAAGAAGTTACTCTTTAAAAAGTTGGCAGAATGAGATTTCATCTACATCGAAAACTTACAGTATTCAAAATGCCGACTTTACGTCACACTATACCATATGTATAAGTGCAACTGATAATTAGAGACAAGCCTCAGAAGGAAGAACTATTTCACAAAACACACTAAGTCAGAGCTTATCAGAATAATCACGTATGTATTTTCACTGCAAAAAAATTATAAAGAAATTACTAGTCTCTTATATTGGTAGTTACCTTTGCTTGATACTGTCCAGAAAGCTCTGATCTGGGTTTAGCAGGGATTATAACAACCTTAATTCAAAGCAAAGATTGAACTTTGTTTTAACTCAATAGTAACCTGCAATAGGGGGTAGGCTAATTGACATTCCTCCTTCTCTATAGTTTTTTCAAAATTCCCATAAGCCATTTACTTCCTCTTAATTGCATGAGTAGCTTTCATCAGTTACTACGCATTGATTCAACATTTAAACCCTATACCGCTGTCAAGGCATTACAGCTGGCTGTGCACAATCAGGCAGAGAAAAACCTTCACCCTGCCAAGGATTCTGTTAAGTGGTCAGATGGCAAAGCAGGTTTAGAGAAAGCTCTCAATGAGGCAGCACTGCCTCGAAGTGTGCAAACTAATGCAAAGCTGGAGTTACCATCTAGCTTGCACTTTCTGTGACTAAAATTGTGTATCACAGTATCATAAAAAAAAAAAAAAAAAGGTAATTTTACGTTACAAGTGGCAATTACAAGAGACTTTCCAATTGATACTTTAAGATCAGTGGTACTAATTTCAGAGTAAGGTATACTAAACATAAGAATAGCAGCAAGGCTAGCTTATGCCATCATTATAGCTGATCGGATGAGATAAGATTTTTATATATATATATTTGCATAACTTATGTTAATAACCTTTCAAATTCCAGCTGCACTGCACAGAAGAAATATCTTTATGTCTAGCAGAGCTCAAAGGGTTGTAGTGAACAGGGCTACATCTGGCTGGCAACCAGTCACCAGCGGTGCTCCTCAGGGTTCAATTCTGAGGCCAGTCCTGTTCAATACCTTTATCAACTGTCTGGATGCAGGAGTTGAATGCACCATTAGCAAGCTGGCTGATGATACCAAACTGGGAGGCGCTGTTGACTCTCTTGAGGGACAGGAGGCCTTGCAGAGGGATCTAGATAGATTGGAGCATTGGGCTATGACTAATGGGATGAGATTTAACAAGTCCAAATGCTGGATTCTGCACCTAGGGTGGAGTAATGCCAGGCACAAGTATAAATTGGGAGTGAAGCGGCTGGAGAGCAGCCCTGCAGAAAGGGACCTGGGGGTGCTGGTCGACAGCAGGCTCAATGTGCGTCAGCAGTCTGCCCTGGCAGCCAAGAGGGCAAACCCCGTCCTGGGGTACATCAAACACAGCATAACCAGCTGGTCAAATGGGGTGATTATCCTGCTGCATTCAGTGTTGGTGCGGCCTCACCTGGAGCACTGTGTGCAGTCCTGGGCCACAAAATTTAAGAAGGATGTGAAGGTCCTTGAATGCATCCAGAGGAAGGCAACAAAGCTGGTGAAGGGGCTGGAAGGCATGTCCTATGAGGAGTGGCTGAGGACCTCATAGGCTTGTCTAGTTTGGAGAAAAGGAGGCTCAGGGGCCACCTCATGGCTCTCTACAGCTTCCTGAGGAGGGGACGTGGAGAGGGAGGTGCTGATCTCTTCTCCCTGGGATCCAGTGACAGGACACGTGGGAATGGTTCAAAGCTGCGTCAGGGGAGGTTCAGACTGGACATTAGGAAGCATTTCTTTACCGAGAGGGTGGTCAAACACTGGAACAGGCTTCCTAGAGAGGTGGTCGATGCCCCAGGCCTGTCAGTGTTTAAGAGGCATTTGGACAATGTCCTCAATAACATGCTTTAACTTTTGGTCAGCCCTGAATTGGTCAGGCAGTTGGACTAGATGATCATTGTAGGTCCCTTCCAGCTGAAATAGTCCAGTCTATTCTATATTCTATTCTAATCATTAGCATATCAATAATATTCCTGAGAAACCATACAGGTGTCTTTTCTTCATCTAAAAGCAAATCAAATAAATTTGTTTTTCAAGGAATTGGGAAAACTTTAGTCAGATAAGGTTACCAAAGTTTTCAGGCTTATTTCACAAGCTACTCAAAAGTTACTTGGGATTCCCTCATATCTACCATATGGTTGTTTTACTGTTAAGAAAAATGCAAGAACATAACACAGCATACCAGCTGAAAAGGGCAAAAAAACAAAATCTGGAAAATAAATCTACCAAAACATGATGAACAAAATGTAGCTTTGTCAACAAAAATAGCTACCATTTACAATCATACTGAAAGGATTTACTAAAAGTTCATAAGCTGTCTAACAACATGCTCAGCACGGGCCAATACCTGCTGAGCTTGCCATCTTTCTCCTCAGAGGAGATGGAGAACAGCAGTTCCGTTCACTGCATATTGTACCCCAACGCGTTTTGAGAGCTTAGCACCTGAACCACAGCTGCTGCTACATCTTCCCCTCTCATTCATAAACATGGTTTATCACAAAGCCAAGAACTAACACCAGTGTCCATGAGAAAAGGCTTAAGCTTATGTTCATGCACACATCTGTAGCTGAAGTGGTTGGACCATTTTGACTTAGCTCAGGAAAGTATAAGAGAAGCATGTAAACACAGCATAAGAAAAGGTTACCTTTTCTCTAATGTACTAATTACACAAAATATTTTGGCTGCAAGAAAACTTTCTGTTAAGTTTGTCTTTGAATATTCAGGCTGCTGCAATGAATCCCAAACTACTGAAATGGTGTGCTCCAAGCTCCCTTAGTACTCAGGCGGCCAGATGCACCTTCTTCGCCCAACTATTTGACACATTTCCTAGATGCAGGCCCTATCAAATTCCCCCTTCACAAAATTTCAGGTTGAACAGCCCCACTGTGCCAGATTGTCATAACAAGTTCTGAATCCAAAGAAATTCCAGTAACTTCACCTACCCTCTCCAACTCTTCACCAAGGCAATAACTGTCCAGTATATATTTGCTTCCTTAAGCACATGAGACAGGGATAACACAGAGCATGAAGAGCCCCTCAGACTTTATTGCTCTTTAAATGAAATAGTACAAGACAATGCTTATTCAGAAAGCAAGACACTCTTTGCTCATCTTTCTTCCACTTTCAATGTAAATAACAGGTCTCTACCTACCTACCCAGGCAAGCAAGATGCTCACCTGTCAATCACTGAGCTTGGGCTCTTGTGCAGTATACTCTTATGTTAAAACAAGGTTTAGAGACTACTACGGTACCATGGCCAAGTCAGTCCATTTGGTCAAGTTGGCCTTTACCATTCCTTCTGAAGAGTTTGTCATGAGAAATGATATGCAATCTGCTGCAGTGACAGGTTGACTTGAGTGTGGTGCAGAATGACTGACCTTTAGGAAAAGCAAAAATAAATACTCCAGATTAAACTGGGTCTAAGAAATGAGTAAGGGAGAAAGACCATTTGAGTTGTATATACAGTCAGTCTCTTCTGTTAGCGAAAGACTTGGCTTAAATTAATCGAAAGGAGGGCTGATACTAGAAGGACCCTCTCTCTCTCTCATGGCACGTTCCTGAGCCTTCTCACACTAGTACCAGCAACTGAACAGTCATATTTTGAGACAGATTAGGAGTGATCTGGCTTCACAGGGTTCCTCCCAAACAGCAAGATTTCAGACAGACTGGCTCTCTGAAATGCTGATCAGATGGCTGCATGACCACTTGTGCCAACAGATGGGAGCTGATGGGACCCTTTCAGAGGCAGGAGATTGAGATTACTAAACAGAATATGAAACTGTCCTCATTAAAAGCTGCTGTAAAAGCACTTTTGAATTCTGTTACTCAGCTTCAGTGCAGCTCACAATTTTTAAAATGTCCTTATAAAAAATGAATCCAGGCCACATATTTTAATATACTTAAAATGCAATTTGGGAAGCCTTTTAAAGGAAAGAAGAAACATATACATGGTCAATACACTCAGAAGGTTCACATATCAGGACATCTACTGTCTGAACTAGCAAGTGGATAGATCACAGCACCAATTCCACCAACTGGTAGCAAGAGAAAGCTGTCACCTCAAATGGGTAATGGATTTTTATGTGGTGCTGCACATGATCAGCATTTTCATCCTTTTCTCCCTGGTGCTGAAGAGCTATGGCCATCCTCCTGTTAATTCTCCTGGGAAGGAAACATGTGAAGACTGGAAGAAAGCTAGCTCTGGCTCCTCTCATTTTACCAGCAAAAACAGAGACAAAGGGTTACTTTTAAAAACAGCATACCTAAAATTATTTCGTGGGCCTGTGTGCACACACACACACACAAAAATCACTTCTTTAGCACAGCTAATTCAAAAGCCAAAGATGCATATACTCCAGCCTCAGAAAGCATCCAATTAATTGCAAATGCATGTCTCTACCCTTTGTTCACAAAACAGGTCCACCACAACCACAAAACTGACAGAAAAGAATCTTAAAAGCAAATGAGCTTTGCTCACATTTTGCTTACATGCTGTAAACCCAAGATTAAAAAAGAATTCTCCCTCATTAGAAGCTTTTAAAGAATCTAAAGCTCTGTGGAGCTGAGGCCTTGAATATACCCCTCTCCTCTAACTCAATGGAACACAGAGGTAGTCAGTGGTACCAGAAAACCACACCATCTTCCTATTTAATCAGTAAAGTACCTGATTTGCAGAAATGTCAATTATGTAAAAATTCATGAAGAACTTGCTTCCCCAGGTTTCTCCAAAGTGTTACTCATTTCTTTCTTAGTCATTTGTCAGATTGAAAAGGAAGCGGATGTTTTATCAGTTTAAACCAGATATGAAAAAAGAAAACAATAAACAGCACACTGACGTTGGCATTTAGCCAAACCTACAACACCACAAGGAAGCAGATTCTCTCTCAAGCTCTTCTTCAGAAAAAAAGATTTTCCTGTCTATTACTTCATGTAATATAAAAGAGAAGACGCTGGGTAAGCACAGTATTGTTGAATAAGATTTATGGACCAGCTGACACAGATAAGACTCAGCCCAGTCAAAACAGCAAAATCAAGTTTACAGGCACTAAAAGTCAGTCTTTCAAACAAGGCTTAGCTTTTCCTCTTAATCTGAAAAAAGCAACATTTTTATTTCCGTAATCTATGAAAATGCTAAAAGCATAGGGCTTCATGGGGTGCAGCACTCGAGCTAGCCAATGCTGTATTTGTAGGAAGATAAAACAGCGAAGTATCTGCCATGCCACTTTGGGTTTTGCCACTGTATTATAAGTATGGAATCTTACCAGAAATAAGAAGCATTTCAAAACAGCAGTCATGACACCCGCATGGTAACCATTTTAATCTGCCAGAATACGGTTTATATAATTGGACAAGCAGTGTCAAAAGCCATGAGATAAAATGAATTTTAAGTTAGGAGTTCAATGATTGCCTATATTATATATTACAGAGAAAATACAGTACATTTTTTCTTGTATGTTTAAATTGAGACAAATGTTATCTTCCTCTTGTCTTCTCACAAAACAAAGGATGGTCAGGTTAAGCACGCTGGGTATTGTTAGCCTCATGCTACAAAACATCTTTTACCTTATAAAAACATATTTACCTTTTAAAAACATATATGAAGGGTCTAGAGAACAAGTCTTATGAGGAACAGCTGAGGGAACTGGGGTTGTTTAGTCTGGAGAAGAGGAGGCTGAGGGGAGACCTTATTGCTCTCTACAACTACCTGAAAGGAGGCTGTAGCCAGGCGGGGGTCGGTCTCTTCTCCCTAGTAACAAGCGATAGGACGAGAGGAAACGGCCTCAAGCTGCGCCAGGGGAGGTTTAGATTGGATATTAGGAAAAACTTCTTCACTGAAAGGGTGGTCAGGCACTGGAACAGGCTGCCCAGGGAACTGGTTGAGTCCCCATCCCTGGAGGTATTTAAAAGACGGGTAGACGTGGTGCTCGAGGACATGGTTTAGTGGTGGACTTGGCAGTGATAGGTTAACAGTTGGACTCGATGATCTTAAGGGTCTTTTCCAACCTTAACGATTCTATGATTCTATATTTAGCACATACGCCTGCAAATTAACAAGTCCCCATAAAGAGTAGAACGGAGCTACAAGCACTAGCAGGCAGCAAGGCATATGAATTGATGAATATATGGTGTTACATATTTCTCAACATTGGCCTGAGGCAAGCCGCTTTGGACAAATAAGTAGACTATTTAATACTAAACGTGAGTAACAGCTCCCTGTATCTTATTGTCCCACAACCACAACAAAGTCAATAAATTGCCCAGGTTGTGTGACTTTTTAATCAACTTAAAAATCTATTAAAAAAATTATATGTATCTTAGAGCTTATTCTTAAATATTACATTACTCATTATCTCCTTTCTTAGGGGTGGTTAACTTTGTGATGTAAACTTTGAGGCAGTGGGAGGGGATAAGCTGCTATAGGTTCATGTAAAAAACTACCACTATGCATATATTTAAGCAGCAATATGCTTTCATTGACAAATTCAAAACTTTTAAGTCTCTAGGACTTGAAAGAATGAAATGCATTAAGTCACCTGTTCTCATGCTTACATAAACAGACCGTAAGTGCTTACCAGGGCTACAGAGTGAGCCATGCAAAGAGCAGTTAGTTATACAGGCTTTTTTGCACAGTGTTTCTTTAAAAAACAATAATTAACTTTTCTTTTCTTTTCTTTTTTCCCCCCCTCAGTTTAACCTGAAAGCCTGAAACCTCTTGTTCTGTTGTTCACCCAAGTCTTCAGGGGGCTGAAGAGAATGGGGGTTTCCAAAACTCAGTGAACACAGCCTAAATTATAAAGCATTGTGCTTTTATTTATAAGAAGTATTTCATTGATGGTCAAGGTCCATTTAAACACAAGAACACTTTTCAGAGCTCAAACATTCTGATAAGACCTTCTGTATCGCCAGTATTTACCTCAGGTTGTTAATATGGATGCAGGTCCAGTTGTTTCATTTCTGGCCTCCTCTGTGACCTGCTTTACCTTCAGACGCAAAGTAAGCATGCTGTGTCCTATAAAGATCTTCTATCAGCACAGAAACTTCTAAGACTAGAATCAGACTTGGGCAATGCTCTGCTGGACAGAGGAGCTCAGGTGTCTTACGTTTTACACTGCCAGTGTGTTTCGAAGCAGAAAGATGGCCTCCAGAAGTTCCAGCTTCCCAGCAGCAGCATCTGATTTGATAAGCACTTGCTACTTCTAACTATCAAAATGCAACTGGACCGCATGTGTACTAATTTGGTAACTTCTACAACAGCTAGCACAACAGCAGTTCATCCCAAGTAAGGCTTTGAGGCACCACCTGGGAAATCTAAATGCTTTTTCCATAGGCTCTTCTTGCTTGTTAACCTCAAAGGCAAAGTTACGACACAATCTAATTCAAACCATGGGAAAACAACAGAGCACACGTACTAACATACTAACCGGCACTGAAAACAGCAGACGACTCCTTTTGTGAAACTGCCCACCTATCCAGGAAAAGTTAATTCAGGCACAGCGCTCAATCAAATAACAGTGTTTCAATATCACATGGGATGCTTACAGTTATAAATACTCACTTCCCTCCATACGCTAGCAGACTCTGTGAACTACATTTAAAAGAATTAAATTAATATCACAAAAACTTGTTGCTTCCTTGAAGTCCTGACAGCTGATTCTGTCTCATCTTTATAAAGAATACTCAAAAACCTCGAGTGCTAGGTAAATCACATCGTAATTACCCATACAAAAGGAATACATCCACACCTGAAAGAATGTTATAGGCAATAGTCGAGAAGTATTACTAGATTAAGGCAGAAGCCTCCTGTTCCAAATGCTTTTGAGGATTGCTATCAATTGCTAACAATTCTAAGGTTTCTAATCCAGAAAACAAAAAGTTGTACTGTTTACATTTCATTACACCAACTAGCAACATTATCAGCCTTACTTATTACCTTACTGCACCCTATACCAGTGAGAAACTACCTACTTTCACTGTGGCAGTAAAAATCTACTGCAACATCACAACCCAGTGAAATAAAAATGGACCCAAATGTCAGTGTCAAATGAAACATAGCACCCTACTTTTTGCTTTGTGCCTAGCGGTACACTTAGTGCAAAGTGTCCTTGCACCATTTCATCTAGTTTTCCTCCATAAACTAGACAAAAGCAGAAGCAAAAAGGGATATTATACCATCTATAATTATATGCCATATATATGCTTGCCTATATATGTAAGAGATTAAGACCAAAATAGCAACTGAAATGACAACGAAGACATTTTTTATGCAACCTTTGTGGAACCTAAATGTTCTTCCCTTGAAATAGTGACCTTTGTTTTGAACGCACCCACTTCATCTGAAAATGAAAAAAGGGAGGGCAAACACTGGAGGTATATTAATCCATGAACATTAACTTAAGTAGTACCTGGAAAATTATAAGGATGTACTTCATAAATGGTTATAAGTAAATACAGTAATGTTTTATACTTTTTTTTTTTTAAAGTAAGTATATACGCTTGCTGATTAACTGCAGTACTCTAAGTATCTGCAGAAACACTAATATCCTCTCTGAGTATTCATGGGGGAATAAAAACAGTTCTAAATAAAGTTAAACATTCCAAAGGCAGGAAAGCACACACAAGATTAGCTCATATTGTACTGATGAAAATCTGGACCAGAAATCAGAACACACCCATACAAAAAAAAAAAAAAAAAAGTTTTACTAACAACTGCTCTGAATAGAATGAAACTAAAGAAAACAGTGTAAAGGAAAAGAAAATTTGTCTTACTAACACACATGTAAGCTTTCAGTTATATACAGTAACAATTCCCATAAAGTTACAGATGTGTATTACTAAATATATATAGCCAAAATGTTTTAGTTCAATTCTTAAATGTGTAGCATGAAGCTCAAACAAGGCGGGGGGGGGGGGGGGGGGGAAGAGACAATAATTTGAGGATCACAGCTCCCACTAACTTCAACCACAGCCAGACAAATAAAGAGGAGACCATCATCCTTTAATTCAGCAATTAAACATGTTACTAAGTAAAATTGGAATTCTAGTAAGAACTATCAAAGTACTTCTTTCTACCAATATATAAGTTATTAGTTTAACAATCCTCCTCTGTTATTTGAAAAGGTTTATTGTCCTAGCTGGAGAGAGTTGGTGGATTCATTACAGCTTGCTTATTATGTTTTCTTGCTGTACTATTAAAATTCCAACAGAACTAAGTGTGTAGCGATACAAAAAAAAAAAAAAAAAGTTCTTATTTGATTACTTCCCCCACATACAGAAATATTCCCTTTCCTCTCACTTTAAAACTTTAAATTCTTAAATAACGTGCATTGAAGACACTGAAAAACAGATCCTTTAACAGAAGTACACCTGAATTATTTAGACAGTTCATAGAACATTTAAGTAAAATTTAACCGTTACACACACAGTCCTTGGAGAGTTCAAATATATTTTAATTGAAAGATACACTGGACAGTTAACAAATAGAGGTACTAGAATGTATTTTAAAGTGTAAGTAGTTTTCCTGCTAGGCTCCAGGAGCTGTACAACTATGCTAAAGAGAGCAGACACTGAAAAGCAGCTAGTATGAAAACCAAATTCCAAAGTCACACTCAGACAGAACCAAAGATTTGGTAAACCAGAACAGCAAAAATTAATTAAAAAGGCAGAAGAATCAAACCTAAGTCTTAAACACACCTTCTTCACATGTGAGAATGCTGGAACTTCTCATTAGCATCAGATTAAGCAGTTTTTCCCTAGCAGACAGAACTAGAATTATTAAAAGGGAAGAGATAGCTTGTTTAAAGAATTCTTACCAGCACTACCACAGGACTCTCCACTTCTACTTCACAAGGACCTGCATCCTTGCACTGCTGCGGAGACTCTATAATAAGCTCTTTCTTAGGATTTCTGTTTGTTCTTGCCTGCATTCTTTGGTTGAAAATACAAGCAGCAGCAAAACCGTATGCTTTTTGGCATCAAAGTAATCAACATGCCAGTGATCCAGTGAAAACAATAGCTTTTTCCCCAGCACAAGCAGCAGAAAGTACAAACTAGTCTAACTTCTCAGCTGCAGTTTGCTAAATCTGTCATGGTGGGAACGCATGACAGACAAAGGCCAGCCCCTAAGCATGTTGTATTCCTCTGGGGGGGGGGGAAAAAAAAAAAAAAAAAAAAAAAAAAAAAGGTGGATCCATTTTAATGCCTTAAGATTATGAGTCAAACACAAAAGAGAATGTGCGTTTCTAAAATGATCATGTAAAACAGTCCAAGTCTTTTACAGCACTTAAAAAAAAAAAAAATCAAGGCTTCAATATTTTAAAATATTTTTATTGTAAAAATTAGCCACTTATTGACAACTGGGCCTCTTTAGAAGCATAAACCCCTAAGTGTTACCAAAAAAAACCACATTACTATCACTTACTCGGGTACTATCAACAACCAGCTGCTAAACAAGTACATTCTCCAGGACCAATGCCCCAAACAGATACGTTGCTCTTTTTTGGGGGTAGGGTGGGGATGCTCTTTTAATCTTAGTGGTAAATCCATATTAAAAATTTACCTTAACATGAACTTGTCTTCACAGTAAAAGTCTTATACACTCTACTAAGATTCTAATTAAAAAATAAAATAAATTTTAAAAGTATCTTTATACCTTCAACTTCTAAGCACTTAACTCTTCAAGTAAACTACCAGTCCGCCTCATCCTCTTTCCTTCCTTGAGCCAGTTAGCTCACTTCTGTCTTGCACATTACTAGTGCTCGCAGCTCACTCCTCTCTCCTCAGAGCCCTCCAGCGTTGCAGAAGTCCCTCACTGATCACCCTCCAAAAAACCACCAAGACGACAACGCAACAAAACACTTCACAGATCTTGAAAGAAGTCACTTGGCAGAACCTCAGCTCTCCAGCCATGAAGACCAGCCAGCCACCACTCCTTCCCTAAGATTTTCTTTCTGCTGACAGTACAAAACACTGGGGGGGGGGTGGGGGGGGGTGGGGGTATCTTCCCTGCCTTGTGAATTGTTTTCAGAAGTGTCCCTTGGCCTCATGATTCCAGGCTACACAGTGCTCCGTGGTTAGTATCTTCCATTCCTGTCCTTAACTGCGACATAAACTCAAGTCATGCTTCACATTGGCTTTTGTAATCCAATCTACTCTCCTACTATATCATTACTTACAGACACTGTTCAGCATACACACACTCACAAAATAAGAGGCAGCAATTTTTATTGGGATCGTTTCTGTACAATTCTTTGGGGTAGCGCAAAGCAATTTTGTATGCAGCCTAGTTGACATTTTTTGTAATTTTGAAGGTTTGACTAACCTCGCTCCCCCACGCAGTAGTTTTAGCATATGATGGTATGCTAAATTCCTCCTGAAAAAAGTGAACTGTGATGAGCAGTTTTCTCCAGGTTTTGAGAGGGGTATTTTGGTTTTCCCTTTGTTTCTTTTTAACACTAATGACTTGCAGCCTCCAAGTGCACAAACCTCAGTGGCTGTATTTACCAAGCAAAAATACATCTGAGAGAAAATTCAACTCCCCGGAGGAGCACATCCCTATTTTAGACTCCCTGTCCAACCAGACAGCTGTGGAAACTAAGCCACCACCTTCATTCAGTTCTCAACTCTGCTCCACTTCTTTGGGCAGCTAATTATCTCACTTCAATATAACTGACATCCTAAATTTAACTTGACATCAATTTCTATATATTCTCTAATAGAAGAGAAAGTCACCTTAATCTGCAGAAAGCAGATGGAGCCAAGTTATGGAGAAGCACAATCCTCTTTTATTGCTAGTATTTTTAAGAAGGCACAACTTCAGGCACAGGTTTCTTACCCTTCAGACCTAAGATAAGATGTTAATAACCCTTTCTCCTCCCTGTCTCTCTGCTTTCACACCTGCATAAGATATTGTTATTTCAGCTTACTGCAATCGTGAAATTGAATCTGACCAAGAGTTTGCCCACCGCATCCACAATGCAAGCACATTTCTAATGAGCAGACTGAAAGACATAATAAAATTAACTATTAGTCAAGACAATACTGATTTACTATGCTTCTGTCTTTTTCTCTAGGAAAAACAAGGTCAGCGCGTTTACTTTTTAAGCAGTCTCTCTAATATACAGACGCCGAACTCTAGAAAACAACACTCTATAAAGCTTCTTGAAGAGTTAAGAAGAAAACTAGCAGTTTAGTCAAATGTACAAAAACAGATCTTCCTGTGTAAATCAAGGTAGACAATAGTTCAAGAACATTTAGTTACACTTGAGTTTTGCTCCTTTTGTTTTCAGAAAGCGGAAGTACAGAACAGCTTAGACTAAATTATACCATTACTTGAGGATGCAGCTGCCAAACAGGAATTTGTTTCACTGAGATGGGCTGCAATTATACTTAACTGCAACCAGAAATACACAACCTTATTACGCACAAGGCACTTGCAAATACTCACACTAATAAAGACTTTAAAATACTATACACTTCAAATAGTATTTCTCCTGGTTAATTTAACAAAGGATTCTACTTTTAAACTGCAACACTGTTTTATCCTGGTCAGGTACTTCTTTTGAATGCATCTGGATTACTTTAATTCAGTATACATGTGATTTTCTTTCCCCATCATTCTCCCTATTCTTCTCAAAACATGATGGACAAAAAAAAAGCCAGTAAGCCAACATTTTTATAACATCAGTTTAAAGATACAGAAGTTGTTTCTTCCTACTGAATGGTGAATGTAATTTCTAGCTTGCATTTCATTAACACACATCTACCATTAGAGGAGGTTCTTTTCTTTAACAACAACAAAAGTGTGAAGCAGTACCTCCAGAGCTATATCCTGCATGAAACAGACCTTAATTGCTAAATTGATGTGCTTTTCCAACATTTATTTTCTGCTGAGGATTTAGTGATTATCTCAATAATTTAATTCACAAAAAAAATATGTAGAGGGAAAAAAAAAAACCCACAAAAAAACCCACAAAAAAGGGGTTTACCCAGGCACTGCATAGTCAAAAGAGGTAAGGTACTTTATGAAAGAGATATATTAAAAAATGTTACCAATAATACATTATGATTCAAAAAGTGAAAGATGAAAAATGGGACTTTAAGACACGCTGAAAATGTATCGAGTTTGTTACATGACCTGTAGTTTTAAACCATTTAACTGCAATTAAAAAAAAAACCAAACCTATATTACTCAATTTGTTGTATCAGGCAGTTACCTGAATAAGGATTAACAGAGAATCCAGGAAAACAATGCACGTACAAAAAGAATGTCACTGTACAGAAGTTATTTGACTGCATTTCCAACATGGCTCCTAAAATGACAGGAAATTACTAACTAAATAGAGACCTATCTGCAAAGTAACTCAGATTGTTATGGAAACAAGGCATTTCGTCTCTTTACAAACAGAGTGGCTTGAAGGACTCCTCATGGTACTTTTAACAACAGTACTTTTCATATTCCTTCCAACAGCCAAATAGTTGGTTCTCTTCTTGCGTCATATACCCTTAAGGAATTACCTATGTAATGACAAAATTACATAGGTAAAAGAGTTCTCAGTATTCCCAACATACCTCAGTGATTCATTCAGCAAATTTGCTGCCCAAAAGACAAGTTCCCCACATACACCCTATTATTCTTTCAAATCACTTTTCACTCCAAGAGCTTGCTTTCCTAATGCACGCTACCACATAATGAAGAGTAAGTGATAGCAAGGGAACAGGCAAAATACGAGAATTTCCTCTGAACTTTGGCGGAAGAAAGGAGACTACCCAGCCTCACTGCAGGAACAGGCTAAAACCTGAGTAGTTTGGTTTAATGGCATTTCTTTTGCTCCAAGTCCCACTTACAATCTGCATAAAGATCACTAAACCCTGTTAAGTGGCCAGCATCAGCATTCACTAAATCTACCAGCTATAATTACTGCCATCAAACTTGTCTCTGTTAGCTGTTCTAGGGAAAGAACACAGTTGCTTAACCTGTAGCAACTGGGCAGCGGAGGGGAGGAGGGAGTAATCCTGCTGTAGGTTTCCATGTCCTGTATATGTGAAAACAGAAGGATTTGACAACATCATTTACCAAACCCCTACATCTTTAAATTCCCTGGCAACTCACAGCATCTCTTAACAAATAACTTTCAAAAATGAGAAGGATGGACGACTGGAAGGGTTGCAATGCTTTGTTTTGTTGGGGGGTTTTGGTCTGGGGTTTGGTTTTTTTTTTTTTGGTTAGTTGGTTTTTGGGTTGGGTTTTTAAGGCAGTAGCTCATATAAAAGTATGGAACCACTTTAGGAGAATGACAAGCACCATTAAAAGCCAATACTTCTTGCTCTCATCTGTATTAGTAAGAGATAGTCTAACACTGCCCTCCCACACTTGGCAGCCTGCCTTGCAGCTGTATTAACGGCATAACATTTCACATGTCAGTGGAAGATTCAGTGCTGCAGCTCTACATATCTTAATACTGCCGAGTTTCATAAGTGACCAAGAGATATGTACTTGCCCTGGAAGAATATATTCACAAGTTCAAGAGAAAGGCTCAGCCAGCTGATAGCAGATGGAATACAGCATGCAATTCACCTGGCGATTCCCTGCCATATACGTTACATTCAGATGAAATGCAAAAAGTCACAAGAAAGTCAGTTAGGAAGACTCATTCCTCCTATGGTAAATACTGCAAACATGTAACTTACAGTCCCACCACCAGGGAGTACATTCTCTAGGAAGAAAATCATCCAAAAAAAGAAAAAAAAAAAAAAAAAAAAAAAAAAAAAAGAAAAAAGAGCATAAGACAGATATTACATAACTTTTCATGTTGTCAACATTATAACTAAAATAATCCCATTTCACTGACTTGCCTTGGTAAAGCAAGAATTAAGCCCATTCTGGAATAGGTAGAATCACAATCCCTCTTTGGAGAGGCATCTCTTTATATTAAAATGAATCATACAAATCTCAGATTTTGGATTGCAGTTACAACTACTCTCAAAACATTATTTTTAGGGAGAGAGTCAAGTAGCCTGGACAGGACAAAGATGCTGAGATACCACATAGAAGAGGTCTCCATCATAAGTAGGTTGCATTGATGAAAAAAAAGATAACACTACTGTACAGGTCTGTATTACTACTCAAGAAGCTGGAATAAAAAAAAAATTATCTCCCTGTTTTAGTGGCAATATAAAGTTAAAAGATTCTCCCAGTCAGTGCCTCTATTGGGTCCATAATGTTTCTGTACAATGCATTTTTTAAAAGCTCTTTATTTCATGGAATAAGAATTTGGCTAAAGTCGTTAACACCAACATGGCATATCTCATTAATATCCCTCAGCTAGACATTACTATCTGTCAGATAAGATACAGTACCTTAATTGGGACACTTTTTCTCTGTGACAAATACCAACTAAAATAAGTTTAAAATCACAGCAGAGCTAAGCAAAATAGATTAAGTCTTGTCCACACCATACTTTTGCTTACTGTTATCTATGAAGTACCAACTTAAAGTGCACTTTCTTGACTCACTGGTGACTGATTCATTTCCTACCATCTTAGTAGATATCTTTCTGTTTCCAGGGAAAACCTGACTTCCTTATGGTCCCGGGGAAAGAAAAGAAAGAAGGGGGAGGGGAAAAAAAAAAAAAAAATCAGTAGGATTTAATCAGGGCAGGAGACTTCAAGATTAAAACCACACTTCTGCTAAAGGATTTCACTGTTGTTCTGAAACACCTCCTTCTAGACAGGACATGTACAAGCAGACTGACTGCGAGAACAGCATTGGACTAAAGATGGTTTTTCTTCCTACCTGGACAGTACCTTACAATTATCAAAAACTAACAGGACAGCACAGACAGCAAACCAAAGACAAAAAGTGAGTCAAAACCCCAAGTCTGAAGTTGTCCCAAACTGAAGTGGTTCTGTGCCGAGCAAGCCTGAGGTAGGGGTCTTCCCACTGTGTAACACTAATGTTACAAGACTTTTTCCAGGAGCAATTTGCTCCTCTAGGAGATTGTTAATACACTCTTACTTCAGCCCAAGGACAGAGGTTAATCTTGGTTTGCCTCTAAACTGAAATACAAACCTGTCTCAGACTTCACAATGTAGAGTTCTAAGAAACAAGAACATTGCAAGAGTTAGCAGTTGGCTCCCAGCTTTACTTTAATTGCATTTAATTTCATGTCAGAATAGGCTACTTGCATTTGTAGATGATTCAAATGAGCATTTCAGGCTGTTTCTAATGCAGGTGGAAGGAAGTATTAATCAGGAAGAGCGAGCAGAGAAGTCAACCCCTTTCTGTGTGTTCACCAAGTCTAGACTCTAGTCTTGAAAGCACCACCCACGCAGCTTCTCCACCAAAGAAGCCTTCCTCCCATTCCTCAAGATCATATAAGGCTTTCAAGTTGCTTGTCTGGTGGTTTGGTTTTATTTGTTTGTTTGTTTTAACTCCAGACACCTTGCTTGCTTTCAGAGCAGGATACCCAGCTCCCCCAAGAGCCCCTGCTGCTACTTTCAAAGGGAACATGCTTTCTACCTGCATGCAACCTAATGCCATATTCTCTGGCCCAGATATCTCTCTGTGCTAGTCCAAGCTATCTTGTCATGGATGAACAAAGGCTTATGCATATTGGCTTGATCAACTATCCTCAGATTTCATCCCCAGTCTTAAATAATTTTTCCTGAAGATACAATGTTTAATCTTATCTTTTGCATGCCAGTGCACTGAGTGTCTGCCAACCTATGTCTGATGATCCTCTCAGATATATCTTTCAAAGAAGTTTACTTGCTGCAGGAACTACATGTTTGGTGAATTTGTGCTGCAATTTCCCCTGCCAAAAGGGCAGAGGGATACCAGAGATGGACTTTAAGAGCATTCTTCCCAAAGGAGTGTAATGAAAGGTCAAAATAAAAAAATTCTACAGAAACCATCAGGCGATTTAGCCAAAACTACAAGCCAGCACATAAGAAACCAGGTTTTTATTCACCCAAAGTGGGAAGATGAAAGGAGATAAAAGAAGTGCTCTCGTGCAAGTGACCCATGAAAAACTATGCAACAGTTAGATGCTGTACTCAAACATGTCTGTTTCTTCCTTATTAAGGAGCCTAATGAGGTCTAATGCTCCAGTTGCTGATGAATAAAAGCCACTTGTAATACAAGTTGAAGCAAGTCATGAGAGTGAACTAACAGACTAAGCCATACGAATTATCTGCACACCATTAGAAAATTGCCGCATAAGCTGTTTAAGCCCATTAAAAAAAACAACTTCCACTTACTCAGCAGAATGACTTCCTTAGAACTTTCTCCTTTATAGATTTCTACTTTATTTCTACCAAACTTTTCTACTTTAAATAAGAAAGTTGATATTAATTTGTTAATTTAGCCAGCAAGGATGGGCCTTAATGTAAGGCCTTTTAATAAATGAATGTTTTACGGTTTACTTTAAACACATCCCATGTTAAATCAAGAAAACAGTCTTTTTTGAAAGTCATACACATATAATTTAAAATTATTCTGAAATCAAAATATTTGCAACTTGACTGTCTACTGTGGAGTTATTTCCAGAATGACATAGCTCACTGCTGTCATTAATCAATCTTCCCACATGCACAGACTCTGGTATATCTTAAAGATGTCACAGTTTATTAATAAACCAAATGACTCATGAGCAGCACAGAAAGAGCAGTCACACAAACTCAGTAACACCTAATGATGGCGTTGGTGTCAAGTCAACAGGTTACACGGACTAAGAAAGTGCAGTTACTAAAATATAAGGTTGGTGGTTCTGTTTCCAGCAAATACCTAAATCTATCCAATTAAAAGTTGGACATACACTATTTCAAAATGCCCTGCATTTCTTCTTGGAAATTGTGTAAGCACGAATTAAGTAATAGTTATTCAAATTAAGGATATTTTCCACATCAGGCTTAATAAAAGACTACTTAAAATTATTAGGCCACATCTTGCACATGCTACAGCTACTAAGCTACCTGAAGTAGCTTTACCAAACTACAAGGTTATAAATTTTAATGAGAGAACAGCAGTGTTGAATGGGCCATAAGAAGCAAACTGCACCAAAAAAAAACCCCAAAAAACCAAAAAACAAACAAACAAAAAACCCCCAAACATTTCAAGCATGGAAAAAAAAGCATGTTGCTTCCTGGAATTTTCAGACAAATATAAAGAAAGAAAAAAAAGTTAATGTCCTTCAGCTAGTCTGTCTCACTTCAGAAGTTTCTAGCTCCTCCATCAGCCTTGCCAGTACACTCAGCTAGCCTCTTCCTTCACCGAATATTTCAACGGGCTTATTAGCAAAACTCAAACTTTTAAAATCTCGTTAGTTTTATTGTCACCACATCATTCTCCTTTCATCATTTTCCATCTTTGTCTATCATTTGAAGCAGCTGCTTAGGCCCTAAACCGTACAGTAACACTTCACTCTTAGGTTGTCATTGGTTATACAATGATTACCAATTAAATGGAATTTGAACATAAACACCATGAAAAAAAAAAAACCCTCCTATCTCTAAGGTGCTTCAACACAGCAGAAATAACATGCAACATCATGCTGAGAATGGATTTTTAAAAAATCATAGGAAAATGAAAACAAACTAAGTAATGTAGTTCAAGCATACAAGCTAATATTTTGAAAGTGTATCCTTCAACTTACTACAAAACTTAGCAAATTATAATGTTTTCTCAATATCTGCAGAAAATAAATATGCCCTAGGTGGACATCTGGGGAAAACACATTTTCATTCATTTTGATGCAACTTTTAATAGCGTCTCAAACTCAATTTATAAACTTTTACTAAAATATTGATTTTTACCCATGTGGACCTAAAAAGCCTAAGAGACCCTGTGTTCTAGCAAGATAAAGCGTATGTGACAGGCTAGAAATGTTCCTATCCCAAAGACAAGAAACAGCATTTTCATTGCAAGTTTGAATGACATCAGGTGGACAGAAATAAACTGTACTTCTGAGAAGACATTCTCACCCAGACTTCATTTTATCTTTGATTTCCTTCATGCAAAAGAGTAGACCTGCTTAAGATAAAACTTAAATTAGATTTAATAAGACTTCAGATATAACCTCCTGACCTCTTGATCACAGGTTAAATAAGAAAAATGTATGCTAAATCAATTACTACTGCTTCCTTATTTCTTCACAGAACAGATCTTTCCTTCAAGGAGAACTGCTTCCCGAGAGCTTTCCGTTCACAGGAAATTTTCACAGATATTCAGCACTGGCTTTGCAAGAGAATCAATGTGTCCTTAAATTAAAGGGCTCCCTGAAATTAACTGGTGTTCTGACAACAGCTCTATATGAGGAAATATTTGATCCAAAATAGATAAATAGACCAGATAGCAGGTACAGCCAAAAAGGCAGAGGTAAGAAACACAGTTTGAATATGTGTTACAGCACAGACAAATAGGTGAAGCCATACACCCACACTTGCATCTGTTGCAACAGCCACTAAAATAAAAGAAAACACAAGGAAGTGACACACTGCCGCTCTCTTTTGGTCTTGGCCATGCAGCTTCTCTTCAGAGAAGAGCAGTCTTCACCTCCCTGCATGGCTTCTCGGTGAGAAGCGAGGTAATTTCTCCTCCTGAAAGCCACATTTCAGAGGAGGAAGAGCTGGCCAAACAAGCTTTTATAGCAAAGAGTATAAAAATTATGTTATTTAAGGGTTCCATGTATATACTTAGATGAGTTTCATAAAATAACTTGTCACTGTTGCCAGGACCGCAGCATCTTTCCCCCTCTTCCCACTCTTCAGGGAATCCTGCTTCCCACCCTTCAGGGCTAAGTCAGTAACAACTGCTCCCCAGCCTCGGACAACGTCTCAGAAAGCGACAGCCAGTGCCAGCTGTGACTATCAAGAGCATGACCTTTGAATGAAGTCCCTTTTTTTTTTTTCTTGTAAATTCTGACCTTTGTTCTTATGGACTACACCAGTCCAGTACAATGAGCAGGAAGTCATTCTGACCCCTCAGTTCCGCACACTCTTCCATACTAACCTTCAAGTATTTATCCCAGGAAGAAACTTATCTCGATCCACCACTTTCAGTTAAACCAAGCTGAAAAAGCCATACAGGAAAAATCAAAAAACCCCAGTATCACTATTTAAAAGCATCTAGAAATTTTGGAGTTGGAAAAAAAAACAAACAAAAAACCCAAAACCTCAAGTGACAAATGTGTAACTTTGGTTATAAATGGCAGACTAAGCATATGGTGCGCTTAATCTTGCCAGTCTGCAAACCAATTCTGTAGGGCCAAATTAAAAAGAAATTATCACTGGAACAATACCACATGAAACAAAGAAGGAAAAAAGTGTTATACAATACAAATAATTTTCACCGCACCCTCCAAGTTACAATAATTCATAGTACATTTAAAAAAAGGTATTTCTTCATTTACCCATCTAACTATACATAGAATTTAAGACCAGTAAAGGTGTTAGGTCCCAAATTCAATAGAGTGCAAAAGTTATTTAAAGTATTCATTGTCCAGAGTTTAACAAATGTCTGATAACCATCTGTATGAGGCTAACTTAAAAATGGCTAACAGTGTAAAAAGGTTTCTAATACCTAGAGGAAGCCATTTTATTTCTAATATCAAACCATACTAAGAATTTATAAAATGCAATACTATCATGAAGAGTAATATACATACTGTGAGTTATTTTAAGCACCTGAAGACAGTTCAGATTATTCTGTATTCTTTCTTGGAAGCTTATGTGTGTGTATCCATATATATAAATATACATATATGTGTGTGTGCATATAAATATACACAGATGCACACACATGCATACATATATAATATATATACACACAGAGACACGTATACATATACACCTTTTTTTTTTTCCTTATGTTTGAGTTCAGCAAGAAAGGATCTGAACAGCATAACGATAACAAAGCTTTGTGAAATTTCTAAAGGCTTTCCATAACTGCAATTGCACAGCGTGGGTACGCCAGCAGGCACGACAAGCTTGTCAAAATCTGTGCAGTTATTTCAGTGTACCACACCCCTCTTATTCCAACTATCTAGTCAGTGACAAAGCAATTAACCCCAAATTATTTAAAATAAATATTTAAATCCTTAACTAACCCAATTCTGAAGCAAGCAGTGCACATTAGCTATTGCGATTCCACCCCCTCAAGCCTAAATGCAATACATCTGACGCACAAATGCGTCATTAACCTGGGGGGTACAAAGAAGACAGTCTCACTTTAAAGCCTGTTTTCTTTGCATCAGGCAACACCTAAAAAAGCCTTTGAGAGCAAGGCAGGTTCGGAAAACAGTTATTACTCCCTTTAACCATTTTTTTCTTCTAGAATGCTCCTGTATCCCTTTCAGGAAGTTAAACAAAAATAGAATAGTTTCAGAGAAAAAAAAAAAAAGAAAAAAAAGTACTCAAATCCATCTGAAAAAAAATAAATCTTAAATCCTGGGTTACTGTTTCCCCAACAATGCATTCCTTAGTTTTTCCAAATAACGTAATCATCTGTTGTTCTTCAGTTGAAGTGCCAAATCCATTCCACGAATATGTTTAGAAAGATCTAACAGCAGACAATCTTCTATAACAATCCTGTTCATGGACTGCAAATTCTTCAGAGTTGCCAATACAAATCTAAATGATATAATGAATATGAATCCTAGGCTTTAACATTACAGCTGCATGCACACGTGTATTACATGTCACACACATGCACTAACATCCGACAACATCAGGACAAGGTATATTCATGCCTGTACATAGCAGATGTTAAATAAACATGGTGTCCTAGTTTTAGTTTAGCTTTCAATTAGCAGATAAAATTATTAACGAAACAAGTTTGTATTTACCAGGGATGAATGAATCAATATTCCTGAATCTTCATTTGGCAAGCTGAATGCTGTGTATTCAAGGGCATTGTTTTCCCCTTGCTGTTTGCAAATATAACCACAGTTTCTCTCAAAAACTGTACGAATGCCTTTAAACAGAACCACACTTGTAGTGCAACCCATTCCAAATCTGTTGAATTTTGCATTTCTAGCAGCCCTGATTGCATTTGCAGAATGTCATCTTCCTTTCCTCGGCTCGAATAATTTTCCTGTGCTTCGCAGAAATATTTCTTTGTACAATCTTCATTACGTCCAACATTTAGTACGTTCCTCAACTAGAAACCATCAGCTACTGAAACGTAATCCTATTTGCTTAAGCCAAACACTGCCAAAAATCCAGCCGCAGAAAACAAAAATCAGAGGGTGATGAAAAGCAAAGGATACTTCAACTGTAGAAGATCGGAGGATTTCAGCGTGTGCTATACTCCGCAACAGAGATGAAAAGATATTCCGGAGGGTCAGGGAAAGAGCTCCGATATTTCAGAGATCCTTAGAATATAATCAAAGATGAAAGGAAACTGCAAAGATACTGCTGCAGTTTCTGCTGCCAGCCACAAAGAATCCTCATCTGCTGCAAGAAAGCACTCTCCCAGAATGCTTAGCACAGAGTTCGTACTGGCAAACATTTCTTTGCTTGACCTATATGTGCTTTATAGTGTTTAAAACAAAAAAAACTTCAAAATAAAAAACTCAAAATATGAGAGGAAAATTCTTAAATCACTGCTGCTGTGGAAAAAAAGCAGCGTGTTATATAAACCTACTTCAATCACATCTATATGTTATCAGTATGCTATTATCAGTTCAGGCAAACCACGAGGGAGCTGAAGGCTGTCTTTACTTTTTCCTTTCTTCCTCGCATGCAAAGTGATCAGTCAATTCCCACCTGCCAGAAACTGACTTTATCTAGTCCTTGATTGCAAATAGCCAATAGTCACAAAAAAAAAGGAAAAGAAAGAACACAGCTGACTGAGTATCTAGTTCAGATCAACATCCACATCTAAAACAAAAATACAGCATGAAATTTAAAATACATTAATTTCTTGGGTTTATAGTGAATCACACCTGTATTGATTGCATTCATCACTACAGGATGCTACTCCAAATATTGTACTGGTATCTGTCACACAAGTATGTAAACATCTTTAATTGACATTGAGAAGAAGTGCTAAATTTTTAAACTACTTTTAAAGGCAAGGAATTTGTAAAAACTAACTGTCCCAGTCCACACCATAACAGTATCAGTCACCACGTCAGAGGTTGATGATTAGCTTTATACTTCTGCTAAACTGAAAGCACTGACATGTATTTACTTATTTACTTACCAAATTGTAAAACTGGATTAAAGGGTGAAATACAAACTCAAATTGTTGCAATGGAGTTAAAACAAGCTAAATTAAAAGGACTTAAGTGAAGCATGAAGGGAGGGAATAAGCAGATTAATGATGTCAGCTACAGATTTGCCCCCATGCAAATTAACTTATCTCAAGGAAATACTTGCATGCTATAATGAGACATTCAGAAGAAATATTTAAGATTTATTAGCATTTTTCCCTAACATCTGGCTACTTAATACATCTCAGTATGATTCTCATTACATTTCTAACCTAAACACACCATAATAACATGCAGACACATTGATTCAAAAAAAAAAAAAAAAAAAAAATCAATATTTGACAGTGATCCAAGTAGTTCCTGTCAGTCCCATATTCTCAAAGGCAGCAGATAGCACATTCCACATATTGTAAAAAATACAAATTGTGTTAAGGCAGTTCTGTTAACAAGGAATAGCTTTTTGTGGGGGAAGAATAAAGAAGGTAATGGTGAAGAACTTGGCATAAATTCTACTCTGAAGGGCAAAGATAATTCATACATAACCATGAACCTTGCACAGCAATGGCTCTGTTATTTCTTCTGTCTCTCTACCTACCCCACCCTCTTCGAAAAGAAGAAGCAGGACAGTGAGAGAAATGCTTCGCTTCATTCACTAAGGTGGGATAAAGGCATCCTTGCAAACATGTGAGGGAAAATAGCCATGGGAATTACCAAGGAGGACACTCCCAAAAAATACATTCAAGTTAACTGTTTCTAGTGCAGAAGCCCGCTTCATTCCCATCTGGAATGTGAAGTTACAGAGACCTGACAAAGTTCAGGTTCCAAACGTGATATCAAAAGTTAAGAGATCACTAAACGAAAGCACTGTTCAGAGGGTTGTTCCATGCAATTTCAGAGACTTCATAATTGGAAATGTTCGTAGCAAAAAGTAGAAAAAGTAGTTCATGCCTTAAGAGAGTATGAGAAAAATAAGTCAGTTTACAACAAATTATGATGCAGTAGACAGTTCCTTCAAATGCCTAGAAAATCACCTCACTTTTAAAGCACTAGGTAGGATGTAGATAAACAGGAAGACAAAAAGCTTAATTTGGAAACACAGATGACAGAACCGTAGACTAATTCAGGTTGGAAGTGACCCTGGGAGGTGTTCTAATTCAAAACCAATTAAGAGCAAATTTAATTCTGACTGTATCTTGAATAAACTTATAATCATGTTTCTACACTATTTTAGAAAAGGCAACTGAAACTGACTTGGATCAACACAGTGGTAACAATAATGACATAAAAAGCAGTCCCAATAGAGCTTGAAAGGAAGATAAATATGGGGACATGAGGGGTGGGAAGAAACCACAGGGAGAAGGAGCTCGACCAGCTGCTTAAATATTAATATTACAAGAAATCTGAATAGTATGCAATGTAAAGCAGTTTGCCAACAAGCAGACTTTTTCCTAAGACATTAACTTGGTGCGAAGTGGAAGTTTCCAGCTTCACTAAGGAGATTCCTGCAAGTGTAATGAGCAACCACACTGCACAAGCAGTGAACATCCAGACAGAAATGTGACACAATGCAATATTATCCATTACAGTGTTACATCTCAAAGTGAAACGGGAGGCTGGAAAAATTCTCGTAAAGGTCTGACAGAACTTTCTCTACCAATTGAAGAGCGCTAAAGGACAGCCCATGGGAGGTAAAAGTCTATGAAAAGTAAAGTAAAAGTAAAACATATGAACAAGCCCAGACTGTACGTCATATGAGCAGCAAGCTAGACACTGCAAACTGCCTTTAGCTAAGCCTGGGTTATGAAAAGGTCTTTTTCCATACGGAAGAGTAGAGGGGAGGAAAGGGAGGTTGTAAAGAGGAGACATCACTAATGTCTGGCTTCTCTTGGTGTGTGAAAAAGGGTCTGCACCAGAAAGCACGCAGACTTATGAAGAGCTATTTGAGTTAGTATACATTGCACACACCACATCCCTTAGCCAAATTGCCTGTTTATACAGGGAGCAGAAAGCTCCTCCTTGCTGTGTACTATATTGAATCTGTACTGACTGCACTATGAGATTCACAAAGACAAAAAGATTAATTAGTTGTGTTAGCTCCAGATTGTTCACAACCATATCTTTTTGAGATGTGCTCTCTTGAACGTGTAATAAAGAAGCAGCTGCAGTTGCCCTCCAAAAAATTGTTGGGAACGGTTTAACAGTACAGTTAAATTGCTTTAAGGGTCTAAGCACCAGTCCTCCTCTGGTTACAGTAAATGCCTAATAATCACTTTTTACTTGGGAACCGGAGGACTTCAAATCAACATGTTAAGCAACCCTTTGACAACCAAATGAGTTCCAGCAAGCATAATCACATAGGTACAAAGTAAACATGCATGCTAGTCATCAGACGGTTCTAACCAGCGCTTACAAGTTTCAGTTTGACATCGGTTAACGCTTACAAAGGTAGAAGTCTTTAGGGAATAATTATCTGTGTTGACTTAAAATCTTCAGGAGATCCCATAAAATTCTTATTAACAAAATGAGTATTAAAGGCACCTAGACAGAAATTGAACAGTTGAGAGAGTACAGACCAAACTAGGGAGACCTTCCAATCAAATGTGTTAATAAAAACGTGGACATTCTGTCTCCGGACATGCCATCACTACAGCAAAGCATTTCATAAAGACACAGGCCCATATCTGCAAGAGAACATAATTCAGGCAGGATTCAAGCATCTAGGTCCTAGTATAAGAGCCACATAAATATGCTTAATCTCTCAAAACATTAGAAGTAGGTACTTAACATTTTTACCTACAAAGTTGTCCTTGGTATTTAACATGCCCAAACTGATGCCATCTTGACAGGAGTGAACATCTGGTTCCTTAGAGACCTTAACACATCCTGACTGAATTCAGCTTTTCGCAAAACATGACAGTATCTGTAGGTGGAGCACTACCTTCCATCTGGCAGCGGCCCGTGTAGCAGCTCAGAATGCTCGAGATGTGGGCCTAAAGCCTCCTCAGCCCAGAGAGATTAAAACCAACATCACTTATCACTCTTTGGAGTGCCTTAACAACCAGATGATAGCATATCAAAGACAACATACTCGCTTCTGCCTGATAAAGCTATACTGCAGAAAACAGCTGAAGATCCAACAGCCCTGCAAGAGGGAAAAGAAATGTATATACAACAGTTCATACTTACTAGGACTGTTCCTAGAGGAGAGGAAGAAGGAAATTCAGGTGCTGATTCCTGTTGCAAGGACTGTTTCTGCAATGACTACCCCATGCAAATTTTATTGAAGAGCTTTGTCAGGTAATTCTCTTCAAAAACTCATGTTTCTTTGGAAAGAAGGAACTGTGCTAAAAGCTGCTTTGTGGCCACAGCAATGAGTTTTACTCTGTCGTTAGAGTAAAACTCTTAAGCACCTGATTTGTCAAAACTAGTGCAGAGTATCTGCTTGGATATGGGTTATTCTTAGTAACCCTCATATGCACTATCCAGAATGGCAAGAAGGAGGATATGGGGAACTATACGGGGGTCAGATTCACTCCAGTCTCCAGCAAAATTATGACGCAAACCTTCCTGGAAGCCGTTTCCAGACATATAAAGAATAAGAGGGTAGTTCCAAGTAGACAACATGGATTTACCAAGGACAAATTGTGCCTCACCAACCTGTTTGCCTTCTGTGATGAGATGGCTGGCTCTGTGGACACGGAGATAGCAGTGGACATTGAATAACGTTAGTAAAACAAGGCTTCTGACACAGTCTCTCATAGCATCCTTCTAGCCAAATTAGGCAGATGTGGTCTGAATGAGTGGATGATAAGGATGACATCCTGGTGGACAGCAAGTTGAACATGCTGAGCAGGCTTCTCCGTACAAGAAAGATATTGAAATACTGGACTCAGTCCAGTGGAGGGCCATCATGATGGTTTAGAGGCTGCAGCATATGATGCATGAGAAAAATCTAAGAGACCTTGGATAGTTCAGCCTTAAGTGAAGGCTAAAGGGAGATCTTATTGCTGTCTGCAACTACCTCATGGGAAGATAGAGAGAGGATAGAGCCAGACTCTTCTTGAAGGTATGGTCAGAGGACAAGAGGCAACAGACACAGAATATTCCATTTGCGTAAAGAGACTTCTTTTTTTTCAACCATGAGGGTCGTCAACTCTTGCAGTTAAAGTATTTCCATCTTTGTGGATATTAAAACCGGACTGGCACAGTCTCTGAGCAAACCTGCTCTAACCAGACCTGCTTTGAGCAAGGGATTGCACTAGGCGACTTCCAGAGACTTTCCTTTCAACCTGTAAGTTTCCATGATTCTGTGGCATTACACTGGGCAGCCACACACTAACCACAGAGACAGGGAAAGAGAAGAGATCCAAGAGAATTCTGTCCTTCAGAAGAAAGCCGGTATGATTACTCCAGGAGGTAGTCTTGAGAACAGCATGCTTGGATTCCCGTGTAATTTTGACCAAGAATCTGCATACTCAACTCAGCAAGGCCTTAAGAAGAGATTTGCAGTGAACAGAAACAAAAAAACCTACGGTGACATTAGAAATACTAAGTATACCACCAGGCTGAAGACCAGAGGCAGTTTATCATTCGTATCAGATGTCCCTAATGTCAAAGATCATATCAAAAGTCAAGACTAATGCTTATGAAAATTGAAGCAAGATTTAGTTCTGTCCTATCTAGTCAAGGCAGCTGTCTAATATTGCTGGCTAATATCACAAGTTTCTCTTAATCGACAAACAAAGGAATGTTTGTGTCTATTATGCCTTTTATACATTTAAAGAAGTGGGAAGGAGGCATAAATGATATAACCCAAGAAATGCTGTTCGAAATCCTGCATACACAGTATTATGGGTGTGCTGATGGAGACATACACACAAATTTAAAACCCTGCTAGGTACAAAATGCTAAATATCTTAGGTAACAGTTTTAGATCACATAGTTGAGAGTTGCAGAAAGGTCAGTCTATTCACAAGTCCATTCTTACATGAATAACAATACATTTTCATCCACAGATGAGCAGTGGGAGCTGCCAGTAAAGCACATGCCTGAAGTTCAAACTTAACTCAAGTATACCTTGAGGGCAGACATACCAAGAATAACACAAAGAACTTTAGGAAGTTGTCCAAGTCAATCTAAACTGAACAAATGAACATTTATTGCTAAGCATGAGACACAAAACACCTAGCCCTTTCAACTGTTTTATCTTTCAAGCCACAACATAGGATTTCTGGTATTGAAATATGCTCACTGGACTCCATCTAGTGGTCACATCACTTTGAGCTTTCTGAAGTTGAAGTGATTATTCTGGACTCTTAAATAACTGATAAGATAACTACAACAGAAATTTATTATTATTAGAGAGCTACAGAACAAGTCACTAGTTATAGGATATTATTTACAGAAACACTAATGAAACCATGCCAGAATAAATAAAAGTCAACAGGACAGTAGCCTAGGGGGGAAAAAAAAATGTTTTTGAGCAACCTTACTGTGTTCAGCGAAGAGTATCAGGAACTTCAGGACTCATACACCCTTTTATACTTTTAATCCCTCTGTGGAGGTTATTCAGATTCAGGTCTTTCTCCTTCCCTTTGTTCCTAGTTCAGTCAGGAACAAGTTCCAACTTCCCCTCAGGCAGACCATTAGCCACCAGAATATTATGCTGGAAGTATTGTCCCTTGAACTTTACCAGCAAGACTGTATACAGCAGCATTATTTTTTTCCCTATTAGAAACCTCATATTTTATGTGAAGAAAAAATTTACACTCTGGATGGGAAGAAATTAACATGTAACATTATTGGTCCACCTAAGGTCATGTACAATACCAGGCAAATAATTTCAAGGTGATAACAAGCCTGGCAAGCAAGAATCCCAAGACAATTTCTGAAGGAAACTAGAATAGCATGCTTCCAATAATTATGACGTGTGTCATCTCTTCATTAACCTGAATGCTCTTTTTAAACTCAGTGACGTTTGAGGCCCAACGTGAATTTAAAATCCCTCTTGGACTAGCAAACAGTAAGAGTGAAGCCTCCTTGAACATTCTTAAAGGCAAACATACTACTGTGATTTTCAGCTAAACCACCTACTAAATCAGATGACATTATGCTACACAGGTATTAGTGCCAGTGCAAGTGGGTGCAAATATGCCTGGCAGAAAGAGGTCTGAAATACCACTTGTCATCATCACTGTACTGGGGCAAGTGAGGAACGGGCTAGATGAGGTGACTTTCAGTCTTATTTTCACCAAGCTTCGGTTCTGTATTATTCTATTGCCTGGCTGTAATCACTCACAACCATGCCTACAAACGAGCCTAGAAAGGCATCAAGTGAAGTGCAAGCAGATTCCCTGCAAGTATCAGCGCCGTGGTGAAGAACAGTACTTCTTCTGAAACCAAAGGATATAAAGACCATTAGGCAACATTAAAGAACAAAAAGCACAAAATAGCATTGGCAATACCATCAAACTGGAAAATGGATGACTACCTCCCCATCCCTTTAAAACCAAAGCCTCTCTTCTATATGTTAATATCCACAACGCTAGCTAGCATTTCCACTTGACTTTTGATTTCTTCACAAACCTGTTAAAATGAGACCAAGAGCCATGTTACTACCCTCTGCCTCTCCCACTGAAAACACCCAGCTCTTTCTGTGGAGCTTCTATTTTTCTTATTCATGTATGTTTCAGTACTCCCTTCAGCATATGAAAGGCAGCTGTTCCTTGGGTAACCAATAAGGTAGCAAGCTCATATCTCTTAATGTCAAAACACAAGCATCTGAAGGCAGTGGAGGCCCTGGACTTGCAAGCTGAAATCAAATTAAGTGTCTACAAGCTCATGTACATTAAATTCCAGGCTCCTCAAATCAACTACATTTCACTCGTGATAACACAAAAATTCCAATGTATTACATCCTGCACTGATGTCACCAGATATAAAATTATGCAAGCATCTTACCTCTGAATTCACCAAATAACTCCTTCCCATCCACAAAGCACCTGGTAGTACTAAAAGCAGTTTAGTCTGTGCCTCAAGTTTCCAAACCTAGATCAGGACCTGTCAACATGCTCTCTCTTTTCAAGTCAACAGCTACATCTGAGTATCAAAAAGCATCCAGAAGTACACAAAGCAGCAGCTAAGGATTATTTATTTACGCTGATGAAGCTATACTACAGGCTTCCCTGTATTCTAGCAGCTCTGGATCAGCACTGGTCCTTGTCAGCTTTGTTGTGATTAAAGATAAGTCTTTACTTTTTTTTTTTTTTAATAGTTTGGGGGGTTGGGAGTTGGTTTGTTTGGGTTTGGGGGAGGGTTGTGTTTTAAAGCGTGTTTTGGTTGCTTAGTTAATTTTATGTGGGGTCACTTGATATTCCCGCTGCATGAACAACTATGTTTCTTAGTAGAAGAAACTTCAAAAGTGACTATTTGATTTCAACTGGCAGGGACGGTAACATTGTTTATGCACAAACTCATGCACCACTGAAAATTTCAAACAAGTTTAGAAGAGTGAAGTATCTTTTTGAAAAGTGAACGGTTTTGTTGATTTAGTGCCTGTATTTTTTAATTTCTAGTATTCTTTCCTCAAATCATCACTAGAAGAAACTTTTCAAGAGTACTACAAAAGTAGCTAGGAGAAAAAAAAGCCTATCTAAACCACCGATTTGCTCGGAATTATAAAGTTGACATTTCTTCCAGAATTACCAGCATTGACAATATTGTACAAAACAAGGTCTACTTGACATTTAACCTTTGCACAGAAATCCTGTGAATCAGATTTTTCAGACAATGTTCAGCCTCAACTGACTTATTTCTTCCTCCTCATTGTCTCAAGATAGAAAAATGATCCAGAACTTTCATGTTCTTTTTTGACAAAACAATTCCAGGAGCTGAATAACAGATTTTCTTCTTAAACTACCTGACATCCTTTCCTTCAGCTGGTGAGCAGAAAGAAATTCTAGCTGGTCCTCTAATGGGAACAGGTCTTTTTATTCCGAGAAGTCCCCAAACCAAAGCTTGGCCTGGGCCCAGAGGCTTAAAACTAGAATTCCAGAGAAGGCCTTGATTTACACTGGCACCAACAAGTACTCCAGTCTGAATCAGCCTGCAATCTGCTTGCTTCCTCAGCATACAGAGCTAAGATTACTTTGTTCTCAAAAAGCAAACTAACACCTTACAGAACAAGTACACAGAAGAGCCCAGTTCTAGGCTCCCCAGAACAAGAGCGCCATGGACATACTGGAGAGAGTCCAGCAATGGGCCACAAAGATGATGAAGACGCTGGAGCATCCCGCCTATGAGGAGAGGCTGAGAGAGCTGGGACTGTTCTGCCTAGAGAAAAGAAGGCTCAGGGGGATCTCATCAATGTATAGAAATACCTGAAGGGAGGGTGCAAAGAGGAGGGAGCCAGGCTCTGCTCAGTGGTGCCCAGGCAAGGGCCAGGGCCAGAGGCCGTGGGCACAAACTGAAACACAGGAGGTTCCCTCTGAACATCAGGAAACACTTTGTCACTGTGAGGGTGACCGAGCACTGGCACAGGTTGCCCAGGGAGGCTGTGGAGTCTCCCTCCTTAGCAATACTCAAAAGCAGTTTGGACACAGCCCTGGGCAACCAGCTCTAGGTGGCCCTGCTTGAGCAGAGGGTTGGACCAAATGACCTCCAGAGGTCCCTTCCAGCCTCAGCCAGCCTGTGATTATGTGAGAGAACCACAGCACCCCTTTGCACCACATGCCTCGGAGAGATCTTTCCTGCTGCTTTTTTTTTTCTGGGCATTCACTAGTAGCCCCAAGGCAACACCACTACCTTAAACAGAGCACTACTCACAGAATGGAGAGGTTAGTTTCACCAGTCGAAGGTGTTGGATCCAGACAGGGTTTTCAACAAAGGCTCTCGATTTCTTCTTTCTCATTTTTCCCCTCACTTGAACTGCCCGAGTCTCCAAACCAGGCAGCAACCTCTGCACACAGCAGGAGAACGCAGAAGACAGTATCTGGATTCCTCATTCCTCCTCTCAGATCTGATTCACTGGGCACAGATGAGGAGATGACAAACTGTTCTAACAGACACGGTAATTCATCCTTACGCCAACAAAGAATCCCATCCCCCACCCCTGCAGTCAGATTAAGGTTTTTATTTTCTTAATGCTTCTGCAGCAAAGCTGCTATTTCTCTCAACCAGTCACAATGGGAGTGTAGTAGAAGGCAACCTCAGCTACAGATGTTGGATTTCTCTGACCAAACCTTTGTGCTCCAGAACAGCTTTCTTCATAAACCCCCTTCAGAGCTTCTGCTCAATTTTCTGAAGACCATCTAGTAAACTTTTTTCCAAAGCAGAGTCCATTGCACCAATGAAATTCTGGCCCTTGCTTAGTACAAGAAATCTTGTCCATAATGTTAACCAAGTTGGTTTTTAAGGCTTCTAAGACTGTTAATTTATTGGTTGTTTAATATTACAGTAAATCTCTATTTTGAGATAATACATGTTCACTTTCATTCTCATGAAAAGAACTTTAAGGACCCTTACAGAAAAATAAACTAAAAAAAAAAATCCCATAGCTTTCTCATGATGCAATACCTACCACTATTTAGTAGATGATTAAATTTAGGATACTAAGTTCATCAGTGCCTCTAGACTAAGACAGAATGTAAGCCTCCCTTCACAAACCAATCTATCCTCTAAATTAAGGTCTAAAGTAAGTTACATGGTCAGAATTATTGGAGTATCTTCTCATCTTTAGATGTAAGTTATTTCAAAAGTATCTCAATGAGAAAGGCATTGTGTAATACATGGACTACCTGTGCAACTTTATGCCTTTTCTGCCTTGCATAATTAATGCTTTTCATGAACAACCTAAGGGGGGTGAGGGAGAATGAATTTGTCTTTACCCTCTTCCAAATGAAGGAGTTTTGCCTTCAGTATCTAAGTCAAGTAAGACTTGAGATCATTCAACCTCAAAATCAAAAATAAACACCAGCTAAGGAAGGAAGTTTTACACACATTTTTACTATATAGTATTTTTTAAGATCACTGCACTAGTTAAGTTCTTCAACCGCCATGAGAAATTTCAGGTCTAAATAAGAGCTTCCTGGACACCAGCACTGAAGACATTACACTTTTTCTTTATCTCCATAAAGAGCCACTGGCACCAAATCACCTCTAACAGTTACAGAAATTCTCAAATAAAAGCAATATAGGTAATACCTTTCTCAGAAGGACACAATCAAGCTTCTTGCTATCTGGAAAACTGAACTCCCGTTACTTGCTTCAATGACTTACCAGTAATTTTTCCCTACTATTTTCAAAGCAAACATGCATGAATTTGGCAGAATCTTAAAGCTACCTGAAAAACACAAATATCTGGTTAAACTGCCAAATTTGCAAATTGTTGAGCTTGCATATACATGCATATATCCGATTGTTATTTAATCTCAGGCACACACTACTCACGTACAAGTGACCACTCAGTCCAATAACCGTATATGCTTAAAAGTAATTTGAACATCTACACCTATGCAATAGAAAACACAGTTGACGTTAAAGGTCTAGTTTTCAAAATTAGTAGTTACAGACCCTTTTGAAACATTTGTGTAGAAGCACAATGCATCGTAACCAAATGACTTTAAGTAGGATATACAGTTTTAAGTTTATTGCACAAGACCTTCAATACGGGGAAAAAAATAATTACGGAGTCCTAAAATTCCCAAGTTTAAATGAAGGTGTAATGAGTTCTGCTTCCACTAGGATACAAATATGTGATCCTGATTGAGTATTAAAGGGCATGAGTAGGACGAAGAGAGGAAAGGGAAGGGATGCTGTGGTATTCCGTGCTTCATGAGAGCTGCTGCCACCAGAGACTGAAAACCCAATCCAGCATCACCCTACATCTGACATTTGCTGTATTAGAAACAACTATTTTTGAAGCATTTACTCCTCTATTTTAAACATAATTATCCTTATCCAGTGGGATAGAAAAAGGTCCAGAAAATAATAAAGAAATAAGGTGCAGCTAACAAGAATGGTCTAATGTTGTTGAATGGTTAAATGTATTTTTGTTCACACAGAAATTCAGCTGTCCTGTATTTTCCCCCTCACATTTCCTTTCTGAATGAGAGGCTTACTGACATTTAAAATTCAAGTAAGTTTAATGGTATCTATTAATAGAAACTTTAGTACTATAGTCTCTGAATCTTCGCAGCCACAGAAATGTCTATCATACCCAGTAAGTCTTCTTAGCAGTATCGGACTTGCCAGAAATAACACATAGTTTTCTTACTAGTATTTTGTATCCAATCAAAAAGGCTTTTACATGCACTTTGCTGAAATAAAATTAGCACCTTTATCAAAAAGATCTTATTCTCTTCCAATTTTTATTTCCTTTAGGAAAGGTAAGCGGTACATACCATAAACTAAAATAACTTCTTCAGGGTTGAGTATCAGGTTTTCCCCCCAAGCAAAGAGAAAGTTCAACAGTTCAGAGACTGACTGAATAAGCAATACTGTTCGCATCAAGTTCCTCCAAGATGAGATGTGTTAGGATGACGTTCATTGTCAACAACGATTTTTCCTTTAAAATCTTGAGTGTCAGTTCTCACCTCCCTGCTCTCACTCCTCCATTCATAACAATTCACTTCTTCCAAATTCCTTATGTATACAATTTCACATTCCTTAACAGAAAGATCAAGCCTTATCCATGCTTGCAGCTTTTCTGTACCCATCAGCTCTAAAAGATCCCAGTCCTCACTCATCCCTTCAGCATTACATATCACTTTTTAATTCCTACTTCCCTAAAGCAAGCCATCAACTGTCTCTTTCTACACAAACACTGCAGCTGAAATCTCACAGTTAATGATGCTCCAAATACTCCATTCATCGCACAGGGAGAAGCTGCTTTGCAGAAAAGCACACAAGCCCTCTGAGCACAGCGCCTATGAAAGGATACGCTAATCAGAAAGAAAAATACCAAATCAAAATGAATACTACGTAATCCTCCCAGTAACTGTATTCTTGGAAAAACACTATGTTAAAAACATTGTAATAATATAGCATAGAGCGCACCTATGCATCTTTTTTATGGAGCTGAGGTTCACAGAAAGTAGAGATCAGGATTGGAAAGATAAAGTTGGCAACATGTTAAAATCAAGAATAAGTCTTCTCTAAAAAAAAAAAAAAAGAAAGAACATCAGCGAGGTTGAGATCAAAGACTTGTTAGGAGATCCAAGCATTGTCTTTCTGATATACTTATTTTGCTCCATATCTGAAAAGCTGAATTTCTGCAAGAGTTTTAGAACTCAAGAGCTCTAGCAGGTACCTGAAGTTAACATATAAAGCCCAAGACTATATTGAGATATGATGATTTCAGCCTTCAAATACACAAACCTATTTTATATGTCCAAATCAAAAAGGAGAACTGCACAGAACAACCTGGGCATCACTCAAGATTTCATCCTGTTTTCCAATATCTCCAGTTTCTTCCGTACAGCGTTAATTTCGACATCGGGGAAACAACTTTTGCTGCATTATTTGGTATATTTAGACATTGTCATTATCTGCATATTTGATAAGGGCATTTTATTGACAGCTAGGCAAAAGCAGACCAAATCTGGTATGCCAAACATTCTCTTAATTGCTTATTATCCTTAAGTGTCAGCTTAATTTAATATAGGGTAGAATGCATTGTTTTGTCACTGAGATAATTTATCATTAACGTATCATTGAATAAGACACCACATATCCCTCCAGCAGTACTACTGATCTGTATACAACGTGCTCATCACCACTTAAAGAGACTGCTTCCAATTATGCATAATACTAAAACTGCATTGAAAACTGCTTTTGGTAAGATTGCTGGTGTAAGAGACAGACTTATCATCCCCACGGTCTTCCTTCCCCAACATAAATGTATTTGGGAGGCCAGAGGCATCACATTAAGTCATGCGGCTAGTCTGAAGTCAAAACAACCTCAACAATGCACAAGACAGTATTCAGCAAGGATGCTACTGTCAAGCAGAAAATAGCAAAAACTGAAGCCAAATAATCAAGATAATATATAAGTGCCTTATACCGCAGTGAAAAGCTGATTGCCAAATAAGAAGTTTTCAGTTCAGTCAACTAAACTGTACTTGTTGGTTCAGCAAACTAAATCTAACAGAATGAACGTATGAGATATCAAATGCTGACAAGATAGCTTGCTTCATTCTGTGATGAAAACTAGCTTGGCTAGCCACATCTGCTTAATGGTTTTTTTTACGACTCAGCTAAGCTATTTAGTCTGTCAGTTGGCTGAAAATCTCTGACTTTTATTTCCAATGAAGAGCGATCTGAAAATTTAAGATATACCATGCTATCCTACTGACATGCTGTTTTCAGTCCTCTTTCATCAGTATGATCCTAAGAATATTTATAAAGCAGAGAAGACAAGCATATTTTAGAAATATGATCTAATAAGTCTCATTTAAAGATGGGAAATGCCTTTTTTTTTTTTTTTTTTTTTTTTTTTTTTTAAGTCTAGCAATACATTGTTGATGGTAAAAATGGATGGAACTGTTAAACAGTAGCCACAATAACAAGTTAGAGAATGTACACAGCCTCAGAGGTATTAGCAGTTCACTTTTATCTGCTAGTGCAAGTAACAACTGCATGATTTGCATCGCTGCTCAGTACATTCTGCTGCAGAGATGCACAGTCAGAAGCAATATTTGCTTGTACAGATCACCCACCAAGAACTGCTAGTTTGAATTCATTCTTTCCTATCTCCAGGTTCTACACTGCAAGCCTAGCCAATGGAAAGCAGCTTCAGTATTTTTTCAGTACTGGAAAACTTCAGTATTTATTCATGAGCAAGTGATGACAGTAAGATCACATTAGTTACCAATGCTGAACGATGCTTTAAGCAAAACATTTTGTTGACAACCCAGTTCAAAAAATCCTGGCGGGGTGCTCTATCAAAGAGCTTTGAGAGACAGCTTAGGAAAGAAAGTGGGTCTTCTTTTCTTTAAAGCCACACATCTGAACAGAGTATTCCACAAGTACTATAATACTGGTAAGAATCCTATGTTCACCAGGTCGGCCTAAGAGATTTTTCAGATCATAAAGCCCAGAAACTCCAACAGCTAAGCAACACGCCAACCTGTCAAACTTACAGAAGTAAATATTTTTAAAAAGTCTTTTATAGAAAAAAAAAAAAATACTATCCCACCTAAACTCCTTCTTTAAAAAAAAAAAAAAAGTACAATTTCATTCCAAACATCACAATGCTCAACAAAAAGAGTTACAGTGCATTCAAAGAAGGAAGAAAAGGTAAAAAGGTAAAAGTAAACCTGCAATCACACTAGCCTTTTATTTCATGATTTAAACAGTGTGTGAGCAGGAACACAGGAGTTCAGTGATAAAATGAACAGCATTTATGACAGTAGGAAAGACAGCAGGGGCAAAACATGGCTGAAACAGGAATGTGATCTTCAGCACAAGACTGTATGGGAGAGAGATGGGGATTTTGCCTCATGCATCAAGCTAACAAAAAGGATCACAAACCTGACATGAATGTTAAGTCGACATGAATGGTAAGTCACTATTTTCGCTTTCTAAAATAGTGATGGAAGACCTTATCCAGAATAAGATTAAGCCAGCACGTCAGTTCACACCATCACTTCTTTCACCTCCTTAAAATTCTGCAGAATATGCTGTTGCGGTAAAAGTACCTTGAATATTAGTGAATACCATCCCATTATGTATTTGGTTAACCTGAATGAATTAAAGAATCTGAGAAATATTTTCCAACTCATCTCAATGACACTAGTGATAAGTGAATTAAGAAATAAAACTTCTGAAGGGGAAGGGGGGGAGGGCAGGGTTGCCAATCACTGCAAAAGAAACATTTATTCGTGTCATGAAAATATCTAAATCCCTTTCATGCTCCCTCAATATGAAAAATATTTTAAAATATCTATATCCTTCTTCCACTCTTCCCAGGAAAGACTTAGTCCCTGGAGAAGCGTTAACATACATTGGATGTTCATTGCATGTGTATGTGCTGGTGTCTTGTGGAAAGCTGTCAGTATTCAGGTGGACCCTGAACTATGCATACTGGGTCTTCTATTGCATATTCCGTGACCCACAGTTAAATAAAGAGTAATTTAATTTTAGAGCCCTCGTTTTATTAAGAAAAGATATTTGTCTCTGAGTTACAGCGACAGCATTTGTTACTCTGACAACACATAGTTATGACAAGACAGAGTCCTGACAAGCAGTTTAAAAAAGTTAGGCAAGCCCGTACTTAGCATTAGCAAGAGTGAAACACAAATGACAGATCAGCTTCCAGCATCAGGAACCCCAGCACCAAAAACTCTCTACTTACACAGGGTTAAGTGCTTACTAAAACATTCCCCTTGGAGATAACAAAACCACATGGAAAACAAATGCATACCACGAATAAGAGACCCGAGAGAGAAGCTCCAAAAATCTTGCTGAGGCTGTTTAAGATGTTACCTGGGTACAGCCAGGCCAAAAAACTGTACCGCTCTCTCTCTCGGCCTCAGCTGCCTCAGTTCACCGTCCAACACCTTCACACAAATCTGCGTTCAGCAGTTTAAATTAAGGTGATGCGCCCGATTGTGAACGGGCAAGAACGACCACCACGTGCTGGCAGAGCACAGACAGCAGGGACAAATAACATATGAAAACATTCCTGCCAGACTTGCCGGCACTCATCTTTCCTTCTGTACGATACAGGCAACAACAACAACAACAAAAAAAAAAAAAGTGTTTTGGTCGCAAAGCGTGCAGAGACAGTAGTAAGATGAGAAATCACTTGCGCGCCAGCACTTTGGCACACGCGCGGAGGGACTTCAGCCAGGTAAGGGCCGGGCGCCAGCTGCGCCGCGCTACAGGTGGTGCAGGAGGAGGAGGAGGAGGAGGAGGAGGAGGAGAAGGAGGGAAGCAGGCCGGCCCCTCCACCCAGCCCGAGCCGGGCCGCAGCGAGGCGGGTGCTGCTGCTCCCCGCAGCGCCCCGGCCGCCCCGCATCGCCTCACGCCCAGGGAGAGGAGGAGGAGGAGGAGGAGGAGGAGAAGTTCGCGGCGGGGAGGGCGGGAGCGCCCAGCCGTGCCCGCCGGGCGCCGCATCCCATGGCGCCCTCCGCCCGCGCTGCTGCCGCCGGGAGCGTCCCCGCCCCGCCTGCGGCGGCACCCGCGCCCGCACCTCACCCCGCCCGCAGCGGCCGCCGGGGAGGCGAAGCGCCGCAAGCCGACCGGGGTGTCCCCCTCCCGCCGCCGCGACAGCCCGGGGGGGATCAAAGGGCCCGTCTCCTCCTCCTCCTCCTCCGGGGACGCCGCCCGCCCCCCCCCCCCCCCGCCCGCCCCGAGAGGCCCCGGCGGAGGCTCCCCCCCCCGCCCGCAGCCTCGCCCGGGCCCCTCCCGGGCCTCCCCCCGCACTCACCAGCAGGACGGAGCCGCGCACCACCTCGGAGACGCTCTGCCGCAGCTCGGCCGCCGTGCCGGGCTTGCTCAGCGCCCGCGTGAACTTCCGAGTCTCCGGGGCCACCAGTGCCATGGCTGCCTCCGCGCTGCTCCGGCCCGGGCCCCCGCTGCCCTCGCGGCCCGGCCGCCGGGCGGCCCCTCACACGGCGGCGGCGGCGGCGGCTGGGGGGGGGCGGGGGGCGGCCGTCGGGAGGCGGGCAGGGCGCGAGCCACGCCGGCGGGTGCCGCAGCCGGCGCCGCTCCTGGCAGGTAGCCCCGCCCCCGCCGCGCCCCCACCTCCACGCAGAGGGAGGGACGGACGGACGGACGGACAGGGGCGCGGGGCGCCGCCGCCGCCGAGGCCGATTGGCGCGGCCGCGAGCGGGGCAAAGGGGCGGGGCCGCAGGCGCGGCACGCCGAGGCCCCGCCCCCACCTGTTCCTCGGAGCCTTTCTGATTGGGCGCCCGGTTACCTGCCCGGCTGCGACTCCCCACCCTCATTGGCTCAGCGCGGACCTGGGGGCCAAGGTGAGGGGCGGGGTCGGCTAAGGCCGGAAGTTCCCGCCCTTGCCGGGCAGGCCCCGCCCCACGCGGGGCGGGCTGCGGTGAGCAGCGGCGGCGAGCGGCGGCGGGCGCCGGGCCCCGGGCCCCGGTGCAAAGCGCAGCCGGAGGACGCCGGAGCGGGGGACGTAGCCGCTGCCTCCCGACGGCCGGGGGTAAACCGCCGCGGGGTGCCCGCCCGGGCGGGTCGGCCGTGCCCTGCCTGCCTGGGCTCTGCGCCAGCGGCTCCCGCTGGTGTTTGTACCTACCTCTGTGTGTGCGCGCGCGTACGTCCGTACGCGGGTCTGTGTACGCACGTGACGCGGCCAGGGAGTGGGAAAGGCGCGTGGCGGTGGCCGGAGCCGCGGCCGTCGCAGCCCGGGACGAGCGCGTTCGGCACCGACGTGCTCATCCGTCCTCAGGGAGCTTCCGTTTTGAGGTTTTCCTTCATACGCGAATAGTTCCGATTTGTAGGTTTTCTTCTCGCAAATAGCTTCTGTTTGTGGGCGAAGTTGCACGCGTGCGCTCGGTGGCGTAAAAGCGTGCTTTTTTAAGTTGCTGTGAATTCCCTCTCAGAGCCCAGTTAGGAGCACTGATAAACTGGGAGGGTAGGCGGGCATCGGGCACCTCATGACTGCATTTAAATGCTTGGAGCGTTTGAGAGCATCAGGGATCTTTATCTTTTTAGGCACCTTTTTATATAAACTAAAAAGACTTTTCTAAACTGAACTGTATAGGGCTTACCGCTGACGGAGGGAGCAACTGAGCCCTGTGGATGAGGCGGAGGGGGGGGCTTTCAGGTGGGGAAAAATAAAATCACAAAGTGATTGTGTCTGAGGCTACGTACTCAAGAAATGCCTGCCAGAGAAAGGGCCTACTTTTTTGGATGCTGCACAAGTACATCTGTAACTAATAAGATTCCAAATAATTGAGGCAATTCTTTCAGAAGGATGGAGGATAAAAAGTCCAAATACACGAATGTAGAGATTACACCGAGGGAGTTTTTGTCGGTGAAGGATCTCTCTGCTGATACTCTGCAGACCTGTATCTAAGGCTTATTTATTCAAATGCGTGACCTATGTTTTTTTAGTAGGATGTCTGTCACAACTTGAGTGTCCGTATTACTTTATACCTTCATTAAGAAAGACAATCCGCAGAGAGGTAGACTCATCAGGCTCATTAAAGATACCTAGAGTTCCTGATTTCACAAATGCAAGAGCTGGTATGTTTATGAGTCAATGTTTAGACTGATAAATCAGAAAATTGGATGCTGGTGAGACAGATTACCTGAATAAAGAACTGGATGAGCAGCTATGTAAACGTCTAGCTAGGGTAACTAGAATGAGCTATCTTAGGATCATCTTTTTTATTTTTTTATCTCAATCTGTAGGGTATGTCTAGATCTCAAACCTCCACGAGTAAACATGCCCTAGATTTTGTATAAATAATAGATGACGATTTTCTAAAATAAAATCATGTTATGTTCAAGGCACTCAGGTGCTTTGAATTCTGACAAAAAAAAGATGACTACTGAATTTATGGTTGCTTAAATGTAAAATGGCATAATTTAACTATATTTGATACATATAAGTATTTCCCATATATATTATGCAGCTTTGCTGGAAAAGGGACAGTGTTCCAAGTCTGAAGAAAACTCTGAATGATACTTGTATAGGTAGAGATACACAGGAAAAATACATCAAATAGGTAAATGGTACTTTATTTAGGAAAACTGTACAGAATACCCAAAAGATGACATTACCACAATCATCAGTCATCATTTTGGCAGTGATAGGTTAACGGTTGGACTTGATGATCTTAAGGGTCTTTTCCAACCATGGCAATTCTATGATCAAAGTTTCTTTTCAGCTGAATGCATTCAGTTCAAGAAAGAAAATGAAAGTGGCAATTAAAATGTGTATAAAACGAAAGGGAAAAATATGGAAGGTGATAAGCAGAAATGGTAAGTAAGCAGCTGTGAAACAATGAGAATGAATAATAGTAGCTAAACATGTGAATGAAAAGTCTTGGCTCCTTGCCTAAAGGACAAGGGGAATACGTATTTTAAAATGTCAGGATCAAGACAGAAAAAAATCTTGGCAGTGCATGGTTTCCCTGCTACTTTGAAATATTTCAATTTTCAGTAACAATGCCGATGTATAAAAGCATTTCTTTTCTTTATTTGATAGAAACCTGGATAACGCAGTAATACTTTATGGATATAATTGCACATGTTTTATTCGATCATTACTTAGAAAGGATGCTAAATATCAACAGGTAAAGGTAAAAACTTTTAAACTTTCAGGACCAACTAAGTCATGTCCCAGAATTTTATGGGATTCTGAATCATTCATGGTGATAATCGGCCTGTCTATGTTCATTCCAGAAATGAAAGAGAGAAACTGATTTGGTGCCCATTAGAAATGTAAAGCAAAAGGTTATTTGAGCTAAAATAACATGAGGAGAACCTTTGGCAAAATCATGAAAGTCAAACATAAGAATCACATGTAGGAATTAAAGAATTATTGAGTTTCTAATATCAGCAGGATTGGCTGGAATTTAGGCCTGTTTAATGGGATTAGTATTTCACCTGGCAAAAGTAACTGTATAATTTTGAGCTTCTATGAAGACATGAGATATTCTATTTAGTGCCAATATTCTATTTTTAAATATTTTTATACAAAACTTGCAACATATATTTATCTGAACAAAAAACAATTACTCAGCAGATCTGAAAAGTAATTATTATATCTTGAAAATCATCATTGAATGGAAACCTGTTTAGCAAAGTACAACAACAATTTGGTTTTATTCCAATCCTATTCATAATCTTGATTAACTTACGTAAAGAAAACACAAAATAATCACTAATAATATAGATGCAGCCGTAAATATTTATAGGGAGATGTTAATTCTGAAGCAGAGCCTGCGTTTTTTGGGGGGAAAGGGGTGGAATGGGACTTATCGAATTGTTTATTTGAATACAGATGAGTGGAAAGGCATCTAAGTACAAAGAATATTAAGTCAAATTATAGAGATGTTATAGTGTGGTTATGAACAACTCAAAAAGATTAATGCTTATGGTACAAATCTTGGATGTAAAAGAAGAGGAATATTAAGAAGTAGTAATAACATTGCTATACATGGCATTCATGAAACTATTACTGAAATAGTGGTATTGCATTTTAACACAAGTAATTGACAAATGGGAAAAGCCAGGAGAATCCACCTTGCAATGAGAGACTGAAGAAGCATCTGTTTAGCTTATACAAAAGCTTGATTGTAACCTACTAGGATTTGCAAGAGAAGAAAATTTCAAATATTAAAAGGCTCTTTAATCTGTCAGATAAGATGACAGTGAGAACGAGTAACTGGCAGGTGAAATTATACTAAGTTAGAATAAGCGTAAGGTCCTTTTAGCCACAAGAGGAGTTGTTTGGTGTAATACCCCTAAGGACCCACTAAACTATCTCCCAAATTCTAAATTAAGATTCAGTATCTTTTATAAGTCCTGGGCTCACCCAGGACTTTGAGTCACCCCTCAAATTATGGACTCAAAGCAAAATTAACATTATAAAATTTCTTGGCTTATGTTGCTATGGAGGTCAAGCTAGATAGTCACAGTAACCTTTCTAGTCTGCAAATCCATTCTGTTAGGAAAAGAGCTGACGAGCTAATGGCCACCAAATCATAACAAATTATGTGGTTGGAGTAAGTGCTAAAAGAATAGAGGAAGCAAGGGAGTACTCAGACAGTCTGGAGGTTTTACAGATAATAAACAACTTAGAACTGGATCTTAAGATCTGGAGAAGATGCATTCCTTTTTCTGTGCTTTAAAAGGCAGAAGCATAGCGAGCTACGTTTTGATAGCGTTTTATCAGCATTTTAATTTACAATGAGCTACTACTTCTGTATACTTGTAAAAATTAAAGTAAAACAATACCACTGATGGATGGCTTTCTTAGCATCTTCAGACAGACTAAGCCATTCAATGATGTGCTGGAGCAGGTTCGTTTGAGCTCCTTTTTAAAATTCTCCCAATGCCCAAAAGGAATAATGGAGTGTTTTTTCTGCATCTGGCTAAGACTGACTTTTTCCCAGACACAGCTGATCTATCCTTCCAAATACTATGCAAGCAGCGCACACAGATATTTCTGAATAGCAGCTTCTAGTTCTTTTTTTTTTTTTTTTTTTCCCCCAGTGGAATATAACAGTATGCCAAAGTTTATGTACAGAAATGTACAAATATTTACAAATTACTTTGATTATACAGCACTGATATACCCCATGAAATACATAATATGCATTCTTAAGACAACATAATTTTTTATTAGACAGTGTCCCCAGGTCTACAAAGTCTTTTATTCATCTTACATTCAAATACCTGAAACAGGCTATTTAGTGTAAGGTAGAGGAAATGTGGATTTCCACTGAGCGGGTACACCATTCATTACTTTGATGTTGTTTCATTTGATCATATTAGTAAGAAAGAGCACATATGTGTATGTGTGTCTCTGTTGCTCATAAATGGAAATGCAAAATATGTTCTGTTTTACTCCTTACCTTGGAATCTGGGTATATCATGAGGTGAAGGGCAGGAAGATTTAGTGTAAGTTTCTCAATAACTTCCAGCACGTTACTTTTCATAAAACTGCATGCATTACCTGCTTCACAGAATGATGTAATCAGTTTCAGTGTAACTGTTTTAGGCTTAATTATTGTAACCCTGCCAGTAGAAACTTGGGGAAAGACCAAGTGCATGCTCTGTAATCTTTCTACCCATTCAGGTGCAATTCTAAAATTCTTTTGGTCACGTAATGTGAGCAGAATCCCACATAATTTTCTTCTGTTTTCAATGGTCAAATCAACAAATGTGTGATTGTAAACCTGATTGATAGGAATTTGATGCAGAACTTCTGAGTAGCCACTCTGAATTGGTTTTAGATTATTTAGGTTTGTCTAACCTCAGTTTAGATAGTTTGTGTTAAACTGAGGTAATGAAGGCTACGTTTAACAAAAGTAAAAATGGATGCATAAGGTTTCGTGCCAGTTAACTCAGATTTTAAAATTATTTAGAGTTTAACTAACTCCTACAATTTTAAATGTTTATTTATTTTCACAGCTTTCATTGAACTGCTGTCTAGGGTTGCTGTGCAAGAGGGGCCTCGTGTCATGTCGTGACTACCAGCAGCAGCTTAAGTGCATACCGTGGGACACATCTTTCTTTTATTATCAGCATAAGGGTTGTTGTAGTCTTTAGAAGAGGATTTTTCTGCTCAGTAGTGATGGAGATTTCCAGCTAAGCCAGCCATATGCTGATTCCCGGATTTCTTATCTGTAATCAGTCCTTCTTGGTGTTGTCAAAGATGTTTCCATTAAAACTGCAGAATGATTCTGGTACTTCAGTTCTTCAGTGTTCAGGTACAATATTTGTTATTATGACACTACGTCCCTTACTACACGAACCAGTAATGCATTTCTTGCAGTGGTAATATTTGTGACCCCCCACCCACTTTAATCTAAGAACAGCATGGAGAAGATGGCTGATAACCTCCTAACCCATAAAAGTACTGACAAGGTCTCCTGCAGGCACTGTAATTGAAAGTAGCCTTTATGACTACAAATCCTCCATTATTGACTTGGCTGCTCATTCCCTTAATTTGGCATAGCTCACATTTCTTTCATACTGAGTAGGTGACTGCTTTATACACGAAGACTTTGGATAAGCGTTCCTTGTTTCGAGGTCAGTTTAGATGCAGTTCCAAGACACGGGCTGAGAAATAAGCAATAGGATGTGAGCTGTATTCAGCAAAGCGATCAAGCAGTGATTGTTTACACTGTATGTGAATCCGAAAGCTCATAGTTCTTATCTCCATGGCAGAGTAACTGATGCAGCAGAGATCTTTGCTGGCACCAGGGAACAGTGTTCACCATATGCTGTTCACAAGAAAAGGAAAACAGAATTTTTTTTGTATAGTGCATGCTTGTCCAGTATCCATTACAGTAGTGTATTTAGGAGCTTGTTTCTCCAGTTTAAATATATACTCCAAAATACTAGGCTTTGGTTCCTATGCTTTCTTTCTTGCCAGTTCATCTGACTGTCATTTATAATAATCATAGCAGTTATACTGTCACAAGTAAATGTCATATACTGTCATAAAATAAAATACAGTATTTTGTTGTATAGATCTTTATATTTTTATACAATATGCAGCTAATAAAAATAACTGCATAATGGCTCATTTCTACTGGCTACAGGTTTGGCAGATTTTGAAACTGCCTGCTCTCCTGTGGTTGACTGACTTAAACTGAATCAGTGGAAGCAGTTTTTAAACTTTTTAAAGCTATTTTTAAATAGCTGCAGGGCAATCTTAAAACAAAACAAAAGAAAAAACTGAAGGAAAACCAGAAAAGAATACATATCCAAAAACAAAAGAAATTATTTAAAGGGTTTGAAAGTTTCCTGTCCCTTTATAATTTTTGCATATTTGTAGCCTATGATGGTATACCACAACAATAAGCCTTATTCACATGGGTAACCACAATGAAACTACTAGAAATAATCACATGAGGAACAGCTGCAAGAGTGAATTTGTGGATGTGGTGTAAATAAGAAAATTGTAAAACAGAATGCTGAAATTATCATGACTGGTACAGAACGAAAGGGCAGAAGTCAGACATCTTTCCAACAAATAAAGATAAATACTCCAAAGTCAATCCTGGACTATATGACAGACTTTGGAATTTATAACCTGGTGCAATACTACCTAAAAGCAGTATCTCCTAATCAAAATAATAATTCAAATTAGTATTTGAAACCTTTCAAATGTGACCAATGTGACTTTAGGATAAAACTCAGGTTTCTCAGAAGGGCAATTGGAATGTGCTTAGCTATGGAGCACAACGGTCTTGGAGGAGGATCCCTGTGCATGAATCAATACAGACTGGCTCAAGATGCCTACTGTCTCCTATTTTCCTATGAAACATGATGAATGGAAGCTCATGAGCATTCGTCAGCTTTCCCTTGCAAGGACAAAGGTCATTTTAGACTTGATTTCCTAGGTTTTCCTGACGTGCTGTTTAGTATGTATTTATGTCGTTTCAAAAAAAAAAACACAAAAGGAAAAGAAATTTACATTCAGAACTGGTCTTGCTGCAGAGGATTTACATCACTTACTTTTACACTTCTATCTTCCAAAAACAGTCCTTACATTTAATTTTAATTGCATCTGTGAACAAAATAAGTTGTCAACAAAATGATCAAGTTATTGTCTATTTGCAAGCTACAGCTACCCTGCTACAGCTACCTTGTGTAGTAGTATCTGTAGCAACCATAACATCTAAGAGCCTTCCAGAAGCTTATTAAACAATGTGACTAACATGTTTTTTTTTCTCATGGAAAAAAGTGTGTTTGCTGGAATGTTTTGATTTTTTTCTGATAGTACATATTCCATCCATTCATCCATCCACACATTATAGGTTTTTTTCTGCTAGACAAGAAAAATTCAGAGAAAGAAGCCTTCAAAACCTGTGGTCTAGAGTGGGGAAGTAATTGCAGGAGGTCCCTGGAAGGCTCTATCTCCTCCTCCACTGGAAGTCAAGTCTCACGTGTCAGAAGATTGAGTTGCCAAACACAGTTTTATTTTGGAGCCATGCTGTCCTTAGGTTCTCTCCTAAATACACCACAGCTGTCCTCTAAACTGACAAATCCTTCAGAAGCTAACATGGCTTATACTCCAAATATAAAAGCAGCTGTAAGGAGACGCGGGGCCACAGATTTACTGGCGCATTCCAGTGTCTGCAGCAGTCACAAATTGTCTGCAAACCTCACATTTGCTATACAAACCACCATATAAACATATCTATTATTTTTGTATACATAATTTGTATTACATATGGAATAAGTAAGCAAACATAAAGCTATGTGTGTCGTTTCTTCTGACGCAAATTTTGTTTCCATTTCTCAGCATGGTTGCTCAATCCCATGATAACAGTGAGTAAAATCCAACTAAATACAAATGCAACTGCTTTCAACAAGCTTTGCATTTATTTTGCAAAAAAATCCATGATATGTTGGGTGGTGAAAAATAGGTCTTCAGTCCTTATCATCTTTTGGATCTATGTTCAAATAACAGACAGATAGGATCAAACAAACTGTCTGTCCCTGTGGCTCACTCAGCCAGCATTCCAGCCCTGGCCTTCCTCACTTTCTCACTTTCTCAGGGTCATCTCCTTGCATCTTAATTTTAAGAAAAGGGGTCATCTGAGTTTGCAGAGCAGGGATCTGTTTGGGATACCATCTGTCTTGCAGTATCATCCCTAGATGCGTTGTTTGCTGAGCCTTATTAAATCATGTTTCCTTTTCTCCTTCAGTTTTTATATTATGTTCTAGTTATCTTCACTTGTAGTTTCTCATTGTCTGAATTATTTTTTAAGGAAAAATCCCCGCGTCTCTCTTCCAACTGAATCCACCCATTACCTTCTTCCCTTCTCTTCCTTTAGTTTGTGAAGCCTGCTTCAGTTTTGTTCGTTAGAGCAAGCACTGTTTTTATTGTTCTTATCACAGACTTCCCTGCTTACATTCTTCTTTGGATTACTGACCATGTAATTAGGAAGCCTGGAAAGGAATACAAAAAATGTCTTTAATCTGTTTTTAAAATTGGGCATATTCCTAATAAATTTAAAGGAGTGAGTCCTGTAACCTGTAAGGGTTGTTAGAAAATGCTGATTTAAGTAGGTAATCCAGTATAAGGTAAAAGAACCAGACCAAAGAACAAATAATTAGAGGTTAGGATAAAAAAAAAAATCACACTAATACCAAAACCATGTAACAGAAAAAGAAAAGAAACAATGTATTTATGCCAGCTCATTAAGTGATGTCCAGTTAGGACTAAGCATAAGAGGAACGGTGTACAGGAAATTCTGACTTCCAGTTAACAATTCTGCTGCAGCAGTTTTAACTTCTTGTAATTGTACCCTAAGAGTTTCCTGGAAACTCCTAGCACGGAAACACATTCAGCCTACTGAAAGGCACATTTTGCAAGCCAAACATTTTACCTGCTGCTAAAATGAACTTGAAATCTGAATTTAGTCCATTTTTTAAAGTGTATCACACTGGGTTTTATAAAGCTGCAGTGAGCCAAGGTAAATGGTTATAGTAGCTATATCTATGAGCTTAAAAAAGAGCAAATTTATCAAACAAAAAAAAAATATAATTTTGTCTGTGAAAACCTACTCTCCTATGTCACCTTCTCCTTCAAAAATTAACTATTCCCTTGTTCACAAGTCTATATCGGTTTAGACTGAAAAGAGTGAATAACTCTGATTTGAAGAGCAGCGTAAGCAGGTGTCCTAGAAAACGGAGACTGTGCCTTTCCACTCAAAAGCGTATTTTGTTCCAGCAGCCAGAGGAGCTAACGAAACCTAACGGTCAGCTCCCCGAGCACGGGTGTGAGTGCCGACACGGGGCTGCCCTGCAACAGCGTCATTCCTACCGGCTCTCCTTGGCCACCAGCTGCCATCACAGCATCTCATCTCCAGCCAGATCTCCAGCCACTGTAGCCTTTGCATAGGCTGAGCTTCTCTTAAGCTGTACCTAGTATCAGCTCCAGGTGTGGCAATGGTGGTGTAAGCTCTAGTGTGGAAAAGTCGATGAGGTCTGTGGCAGCCCATGGAAGAGGCACTGGGCTGTGCCAGACGCGGTATATCGGTGCAAAATGTAAAGGAAAAGCCTACTGTAATGGCTGGATACTGCAAAATCTGGACTTCAGATATTGGCTTCTACACAGCCTGTGTGAGCTGCCTTCATACAAACGGGCAACAAAGTCCCTTATACCTGTGATTTTTATTACCGTAAGTATTTTTTGGGTGGCATAGAGTTGGCAGAATGGCCCCATCAAGCCCCTTCAGAATCCACAGCAGCACAGAGACCATTTTGGCTACAGCAATAGCCGGGTGGTGTATGCTAGAGGGGGTGTCAGGTTGTTTGGGTTTACACTGAGTCCTGGAGATGTACCGCTGCAGTCTTGGGGAAGCTGCAAATTTCTAGTAACCTTGGGATCCCATCAAAGGCTTTGCATGCGACTCGCATGTGGTGAAGGCCTAAATGGCTTCAGTTCTGTTTTCAAAACAACGTAGACGTTGAAGTTGGGGTACACCTCACCACCTAAATAGTTGCCTAAAGCCTGCTATATAGATAAAGGACAGCAGCAAGTGTCTCCAGAGGGCAGTCCGTTTGATCTACTTCAGCCATTTACCTTAGAGTGAGACGAATTGCTCTCTGGAGGTGTCTCTTTCCCACCGTCAGCGCTAAAGGAAGTATAATGCAACTGGTATAGATATGGATATCCATCTTTTAGATACCTAACTCTCCCCACAGTTGTCCCACGTGAGATTCTCTCTCAAGCTGCAGCCTGAGGGAGGACGAAAGTGTAAAACTGGAACTTTGACAAGGATACCAATGGGATATGTTCAATCAAAATTAATTGTAAAATCACAGGACAGCTGCTCTAGTCAATACAGTCGTGTCAATGAGGTCAGCACAGTGCACGCAACCTTTGCCCCTTACAAGACAAACACAGGATTGCGATCTGAACTTTTCCTGAGTAGTAATTTCCTTTGGCACTTCAAAATGTATTTGTACTTTTCATTTGGAGATGCAGAATGGAATAAACCTTCTTCTGTTTTATTCTCAGAAATACACATGAGCAAAACGCCCTCGCCATGTAGTCTGTTTGGGCTTCCTTAGATCAGGTGTCTATATTTCATTTACTTTTAAAAAGAAGAAGGAAAAAAAAAAAGGAAGGGAAATTACCCATGGTAGTATTTGCATTAATAGAATTCTGTGGCTTGTTAACAGATTTTGCACAGTTTAGTAACATTAGGCTCTGAAGTACATGACGTACTTCAATTATTTGACTGGTAAAATGAAACTTGAGGGTTTATCTAATACAGCTTGTTGCAGATAAGCTTTCAATGGAAACGTCAAAGAATGACTTATCCCTATTCATAACTAGTTCTGGTTCTAATAAATATATCAAAGACTTAGCAGAGTGTAAACTTCCAGTTTTGAACATAGCATGTAAAAATAAACTCCTATAAGTTACTACATATATAAATCAAACATAATATAATAATATTCAGAGAAATCTAGCAAATTCAGTGATTTGTTTACTATTAAAGTCTACCTTAAAATTGTTGCCAGTTCTGCTCACACCAAGAAGCATCTTGCTCCCTGATAAGTCCCCTTGAAATAAAAATATTTGTTGGAAAGTGAAGTAATAATCCTAAAAAGATGTAAAGTTAGGGTATTAGAATTGCTAGCAGAATCAGAGTTGACTTAACAATAGTATATCTGCAAATATAAAATTAATTAACGATTCAGGCAGTATTTTACCTACAGATGATGTGCTGTGGGTATCAGTCACTTATAAATACACAACAATGGGCAAAACCATATGTTTTATTTAATTGTTCTATATATCAAAAGCCCTACGATTTTGTAAAAGGAACTGTTTTCCATAGACAGGTTGATTTACCTGCAATGGATGCTGACACAAAATTTCAGAGAACATTTGCTGTGATAAGAACAACTACTACTTGTACTGGAAAACTGGTTAAGTGTAAGCTCAGTTGTATAAGAAGTCCAGTTAAGTATATGCTTAATTGTGTGAAGATCATTTCTTTCAGGCTGACTGAGTCTTTGCTTATACCTTTAAATCTAGTTTTAATGATAATTTTCTAACCTTGCCCTTCTCAATAACATTCTTCCTATTGAAAGTCTACATCACCCATAACACACTTTTCACTTCTCATTGATTGAGCTGCTGTTAGCGTTGCCATAACTGCGGCAGTTCAATTACTTTATTCCTGCCTACCATTTCCTTTTCGCATTAAAGCTGAACATGCAACTTTGAGAAGGAGCTTTTGCAGCGCACTCTACGAAAGATGGTACTCAGAGGCATGAATGAAATAGCTGACAATGGTGATAGCCCTTGTGAAAGCTTTGCATTGATGCTTGAAAGGTTGCAGCGGTTTCCTATTTGTCATTATTTGTATATCAGCGTGTCGCAATTGGATCTTTAAAGTGCTATGTGGTCTGGATCCTATCTATTTACAATGCCACTTCCATCCCAGTGACAGCTGAGATAATCACATCTGCTTTGCTTTGCAGCTCAGATGCTATTAGGTGACTAAAATAGTAAAAAGAGAGGGGAAAAAAAAAGCTAGAAAGCCCACCTCCAGGCTGGTGCCAGGTCCTTGACTCCATCAGCAGTTGATCCAACAGTCTGAGGGCATGTCACAGAAATGAAAATAACTGTGTTTTAAAACGTTTGCTATTATACTTGCGATAGCGTGAGTTTAGATAGGGCTTCATGGCACAAATAGTTTTGTTTTAGGCAACACTAGGACAGAACCCGGGGCTGACCACATCCACGTCCACATCCACATCCACATCCAGATGTGGTCAGGGAAAAAAAAGTTATTTTGTTTTTCTTGCAATAACTGTGGGTGTTTGAAAAACTCTCCCCACAGATTCCAGTGCACATGAACTCACTGGTGGTGTCAGTGGGGCCTTGCGCTCCCACCCTGGACAATATGAGTACAGAGAGCAGGCTGAATCATCGTTTGGCTTCCCCTACGGTAAAGGATCCCCACAGCCGCAGGAATCTGTGGCACTAGGAAAGAAACGGGGACTTTCAACTTCACGTGGGTGTCACTTTTCATTACCATTACCACTACTTTTTTCTCCATTAAGAAGAAACGTTAACAGAAATGTTCTGTTCCTGGTGGTAACACACATTTATCTAACGGCTTGTCGCTGAGTAACAGATAGCCTACGTAATGACTGCAAGATGTTCCCAAAGCAGCACTGGCTTCTGACATGAGAGGCTTTGCTAAGGAGTAATGATGTCTGGTAAATGCGTGTCGAAAGTCCTCCTGCTCTGCAAATGCTGGCTGGTGGCAGGGCTTGGACAGGCACATGGAGCTCTGCCGGCGCTCCGGGAGGAGGAGCTGAGGCTCAGCCAAAAAATGCCTCAGCTTGGCATCAGGTTATCGTGGATAACCTCTTGAAGTTTCCCCTTCTCTCCTTCTGGAAATAGTACTGGAATACACTTGAATTATTTTTCTTCTGTCTCAACTGAAAACCCTCACAGCATGTATTTGAAGTCTTTCTTTCCTGGGGTGAGGCAAAGTTTAGGAAAGTAAGTCAAGATGTGGAAGGGAGTGATTTTCATGGAACTTCAAGGCAGCTGGAAATGGGGATAAGCAGGATATTGACTGAAGTATTGCAAATATTGCATACTTGAATACTGTCATGAGACCTTGGATCTTCTCTATCCTCCAAGACGATGTAATGGTTACCAGAAAGGCAGCCTTCATTGAAATTAAGAGCTGACTCTTCTGGTAACATACTTTAGGCCCAAAAAGAAAAGTCCAGAACTAGTGAAAGGAGACGTGATGTGGGCTGAGCGGCATCTGTTATGTTTTCACAGCCCCTCACGGTACTACACACAAGCCTTGGCTTTCACTGGAAAGCAAAAGTTCCAGAACTGGATGCAAAACTCTTATTTTTCCCCACTAGGAACACAGTGGGAGCTGAGCTCTGTACTCAACGATGTCATAAAGATTTTGGAGGCTTGAGGCAGTGTATTGAAGGCCTCTACTCTGCCTTGTAGCATATGTGGATTGCCTACACAGCATGTGTGAAGATCAAGCCTGGCCAAGTGAGTGCTGTGGGATGGAGACCCGTTCTGTGTGGCCACAGCGCATCTAACTGCAGCGCCTGCACGGGTCAGGCACGCAATGCACGCACGCAGGGTCGGCTGAATGCAGTACTGGAGATACGGCTTGTGTACAGTTTATCCATTTAAGTGCAGAAGCTGCTTACTGATGGTCCCCAAGAGCGACCAGCTGCTATGAAAATACAGGAAAAGCCACATCTTGCATAGAGCAATGCCAGAGGTCCTGTAAAGTCCACAGCAATCCTAGCCCTGGCCGATTAGTCTCACACTGAGGGCTTGGGCCCGCTGCTGTTTCTGTAGCCTCACAATCCTTGACAAAGGCACCTTTCTCATGGCAGGTTTTTCTGCATTCCCCTCTTGCTAGAGGTAATCTTGTAGTTTTACCATTTTTGGATTCAGTCCCTGGATGCCAGCCCTCTCGCCCAACCCCAGCTTAGCAGATGCTTGCAACCACCTGCAGCGGGTAGTGTTAAATACTCTTTCCAGGAATCTGTGACCGGAGTCTTACTAAGGTGACTCTGAACATTTCCCTTCAACTAGCTCAGCTCCCAAGAAATAGAGCAAACAGCAAAAATCAAAAGACATACCGTTAGTCTCCTGCCTAAAGCCTTTCAATGTTTGCAGTCCTTGTTGCACAGAGAGGGATTTCAGATTCCCTACAACCATCCCGTAGTCCTGCCTCAGGCTCTGCCAGATCACTCTCCTTAAGGCAGCGCACCCCTGTTACTGATGATCAGCTAGCCAGAGTGAGAACGGATTTTTTTCCCTTGCCAGCCTTTTACTGCTGTAGATTTTCCTGAGTACCAGTGGCCTTTGGCAGCACGCTGGCTTGCACACCTGAGCGCAAATATCCCATTTGTTCTCCGAACAATGCTTCCTTCTTTCCTTCCTTGCTTCGCTCGCGCGTTCGTTCCCCTGGTGCGCTGTAGAGTCGATGCTTGCACAAAGCATTCCTCTGAGCTGGCGGGGCTGCTGTCATCCCTCCGAGCCTGCTGTGAGCAACCTGCTACTGCTGGCAAGCTCTGGCAGAGTGATGTAATCCTGTGCAGACCTTACACCACCATCCCCATGCCAGTCATTGTGTTGGTTCATGTTGTTTGTTACAATGCGTATAGCTCCTTAATTTTTTTTTTTTTTTTCTGAAAGGATTTGAAATTTGATCCGTGCTTGTCATTCTGCTTCTGGGCTTTTCTGTTGGAGAGCTCTGAAAACTGTGTGTTGGCATCTGTGCAAGGCTATTGTCCTTCCTCCTGTGCGTTCCAGCTGGGGTAGGTAACTTCCTCTGTTTCACAAATTCCAGTTGTTTTGTTAACTTTTAACCCAAGTCTTCCAGCTTTCCAACTCTGAATCTTTCTGTGATAATTCCCTTCTAGCAATCTGCTTTGTAATCCATTACTTTAACAAAAATCAGATTTGTTTAACTTTCAAGGAGCAACCACTGAGAAGTGATGAGTCTTCGTTTCCTCATTTCTGAACAGGATATGGAGAATGGTACAAGAAAATTTTAATTTGGGACAATATCTGTGCCATGTAGTATTCGTAAGTACCTAAATCACACTTCAAGTGTTTCAGGTGCCTTGTCCATTCTGTTAATAAATCCCTACGTGACTCTCATTGAGTGGCTACTGTTTTGGGAAGGAGAGGCAGGGCAACTTGCCTGCGGCAGCACGAGTCAGGGGTGGAATGAGGGTTACGACACAGGATTTCCTGCCTCCCAAATCTCTTCTGGTTCTTCCAGATCAGGCTGCCTCCCAAGCAGGTAATTACATACGGATCAGTCACACCTCTTATAATTTTCTAATTTTTATTTATGAGCTGTGATTCTCCTACTTAACTCGATTGTACTTCACTGTATTAATTAGCTGTGCTTTACAAAACAACTCAGAGAAGTTTTTTATTTGCGTGTTCATGAAGTCAGCTCTAAGAAAGGTGTTGTTAACAAGGCTAGACAAAAAAAACCCCAAAGCCCAATTACAAAATATTTAAAGGTGCTTACCTCTCTGCCAGCCAAATATGGCAAAGCTATTTAATCGCCCACAACTATAAGGGCAAATTAGTCACAAAAAAAATTATAGCTGCATATATTGTGTTCAGGCAAGAGAACCGCATGCTTAAGCAAAATGAACTTTAACACAGTTAAAAGAAACTCACACATTTTGTAAGTGAGATGCTTCTATATAAAGCGGTGAGAGAAAGCTGTATCTGTGCTCAGTTGTGGAGGAGGAAGCAGCCAGATCCTCAACTGCAACAAACTGATTTTGGTTCAAGGGAATGAATGGATGGAGCTGGACTGACTTCATCCATCTAAGGATCTGCATCAAATTTTCTTATAACCACAAAACTTATGAGACATCCAACTCCGAAATTCATTTTGACAGGGGGAGAGAGAATGGCTGTGTTGAAAGCAATCTTGCTTACACATTGAGGAAACTGTTGGCCAATTCTGTTAGATCTGTTGTATTGTTTCATTTTCCATGTCATTGAACAATTCTGCGCTCCATTCCAGTCATGCAGTATTTTATCATCTGAGGTTGGTGGGGTTGTTTAAAAATACCTTGTCCTTTTGACGTTTTATCCAACCTGAACTCCTTCATTGTTTCTGAAGAATTCTTGCCTCTCTGTCTCTGTTGAAGAACGGGCAAATAGCAACAGGAATGGCAGCTGTGCACACCAAGACAATGGCTAGATGATACACCCCAGAATACCTAGAGATGTGAACATAAAGTCTGAGCACAGAGTTTCTGTATGCTTTCAACTATGTTGAATGTATACAGGCACCATCCATTTCTTAAAATTAATCATTTTCTGACCTTCTGCCTCTGCCCCCTTCTGATCTCCCCAAAGAAGAGCCATGTTGGCTAGCTGTGTTTTAAGATCACCAGTAGGCTTGCCCAAGAAGTTCAAGAAAACGCAACAGGACCATTGCTCTATCCTTTGCATAGCTGGTCTGGACCAGGGAGCAGAGCATATTACAAAATATGAGTAGTAATGCTTTACAATTGGTTTTTTGGTACGGGTGATTGCATAGGTGAAGTAGGGCAGAAGTGACCCTACACAACACTGCACATTGCATTTCCCAAAACACATGAGTCAGCCTGCCCGGATAATAAAGTGCCTTTTATGATTTTTGGTGTTTTCCTTCTGAATCTCTGTGGCAAATTTGCATCACAATTTTCAAATCTTTTTTTGCAATGTCAAGACCTCAAAGCTTTTCCTTTGGAAAAAATCAAAGCAGACTTTCTCAGGAAATCTCTGGATTTCAGTCTCTGGGGTTAAAAGATGACCACAAAATATAGTAAGTCTCATAATAAAATTACAGGATGCTGTAATACATCTGGGCTACTTTTTCATCTTGCAGCCTCTCCAGTGCTGAGGCAGAATGGCAAAGGCGGGTACTGAAACACACACCGCTACCAGCCTGTTCGTACATGTACTCCAGACAAATAATTCCACGCTCCAGGGCTGTCAGTTGTGATGAGCAAAATAGATGCGTGTATATATATATATATATATAAAAAATTTGAATCTGAATTCACGTGAATGTGAGAGGAGAGTCAAACCTTTACCTCTGCATAATTTTTGAGTACTTGTCTACACAAGGAACAGTCAAAACAGAAAAGGAAATAAGTAGAATCAGCACATAACCTAGTCATGGGGTTTACAGACAAGGAGGAATTCCCGTATAGCCCTCCGAGCTGTTGACCCGGTATGCAGAAATAGCCCTTTTTGAGCACTACATTCACGGGTCAGGAGGTGTTCAGGGCTGCGTGTGAAAGAGATGAAATAGCTGAGCAGCACAGCACCGTAGCATCTCTCCCTCCTGTAAGGCCACGCTTCTCATGGGGGTAGCATTGATGAAGGTAATGGTGGAGTAGGTGAGTGAGTACTTTAGCCCCCTGAATCACCTGGACAAGGCCCCAGCTGGAGAGAGAGACATTTGATTCCTACTTGTAAACCTGCACTGGAGAGTAGCCCTTTTACCATCATTGCCTTGCTCCCAGCGTGTTCTTGTGATCAGAGCAGAGATGCCTGGATGGCCCTCGGTTTCTTTTTATCACCTGTGGCTGCAAGATGGCACTGGCCAGCATCCGTATCTTCACACACCTCAACTTTCCTTCTCTCCGTAATTCCTGTAAATACCAACAGCTCTATCTAGGAGCTGATGTGTCAGCTAGCTTAACAGCCGGCATATCTCCTTGTTAGGCTTCCATTCCCCCTTCATACAGGGCATTTTTTTCCTGGTGTCTGAGCTTTGAGACTCAAAAACCCCACTGTCTGGGATTTGTGCACTCTTCCACTTCTAAGGAAGAGTCCCTCAAAACAGTGAGCATTCTGAATCCCCTTTTATATCTGGGTCAATACCAACTCCTTGGTTAATGTAACACCTCAAAATCTAACACCTAAAATGGACATCACGATCTTGATTCAGTCATTCTTGAGTTTATTGTTTCTGAATCCCTGTATAAGTCTTTCGCTGTTGATGAGTGATCTAGTGAGGTTATAAATCATTTGTTTGAGACTGCTCATCCACCGCTCCAGCATACATTCTAGTTAGGATTGATGACAAGTGTCTGAGATAAATAAATATTGCTGGTTGGTGAGCAGAAGTTATGAAAAATACCACCAAACATATTTACATGAAGGAAAAGCCTGAAACGACGAGTGCTAGAAAGATGCCGTGTACGAAGTGATAGCATCGAGTCTCTTGCTGGTGGTGTGTGTGCAAAAGTTATTCTGTGTTGGGTTATGCTAAACCTCAAGACAGCTTTTCTTGCAAAATAGGAAAGTCCACGCAGAGGGCAGGTATTAAAGAGTTATTAAACTCGAATTGTGTCTCATACCTATTACACGAGACTTCCCGCACGGAGACAAGCCTTAAGAAAAGGTCACAGGAGGGTGGCACTTTTGTCACACAGCGTATGAGACCACACCTCCATTTACAGGCTTTTGAGCCCACGTAATTTAATTAATCTCCTCTCTTGCCATAAAGCAGCATGGCTGACTGAAAGACTAGGTACCTGTGCAAAGAAATTGTGGGAGAGCCACGATAGCAGCCAGCTCCCTCATGCTTGGGCAGTGGGAATATGCAGAATCCATCCATCAAATTATTAGCGCTCTTGCAGCAAGGAAGAGACAAAATAATCCCTGCTGGGTCAGGAGACAGTTTGGTTATGAAAGCAGTACATCTGTCAGCAAATATTCCTAGGTGTAGAAGTGATTTAGCAGACAGACTACCCTGGTTTTTTTATCATACTGTGAATAAGAGCCCAGACACTCATTTGTACACTGCGATTTAAGGGGGTAGGGTTATTGGTCAATAAACCTTTGTAGGAGGCAGGAACAGTTGTCATTTAACCATCTCCTCAAACAGACAGGCCAAAAGCTAGAGTTCCTTTCAAACATACTTACATTTTTTTGCTTGCCTAAATTGTTATTTCTAAACTTATTCAAATCTCCTTCATTCCTCGGATCCATGGGAAAGTCAGACAGGGTGCTGACAGAGGGATCATAATCGCTGCGGTCTAGCCAAGACAACATTAGCACCTGGATTTTGACAATATTGTCTGTTGGTTCCTTACGAAGAGTGGCTTTCCTGCTGGATTTGACAGCCCAGGAAAAGAGAGAATACTGCATCTCCACCTTTACCTCTGCCCACTATTAAAGACTCGCTGATTTTTTTCCACACTCTAATTAAATCCTTGAAGGTCTTCATTCAGCAGTGAGTAATCTACTACCCATTTGGATCTCAGTTCTGTTCTTAAAGGCCTAAAACACTCTTATCTTGAATCCAGGCCAATGCCTTGTTAATTATGGCTATGTCTGAGAAGATCGTCTTGGCTGTTACTATATCAGCAAGACAAAATGAAGAAATACAATACGTGATGAAAGACACACACCCTTTATAATTTTCCATCTCGATAAAGTGTTTCTCAGGCCTCACCCTAAATTCTTCCCATAGGTGGTTACACAATGTTATTTGAATGAAGTGACCCACTTACTTATTGATTTTCTTCCTTGAGCTTCTTTCAGAGAAGGGAGAAGCCAGGTTGCATACTCGCTAGATTTAGAAAGTATTACGCCTTTTACTTGCAAAGAACTTTGAAACTTCCTTAAGAGTAATCACCAAAACACCGGTGGGTCATCAGATTTCAGTTCAAAGTCTATATAATGGAGTTTTAAATTATATTAGGATTTGTTCCAGCATAGCACAATTAGATCTCATCCCACTTTCTGCTCGTATCAGGCAAGGGTTCATTCTCTTAGGCTGAAACTGCTGATGGGGCTTTTTTGCGTGTGTCATTACTTTTGATGACTATGAAATAGCCACCTGATGATCAGTCCAGGTTTCCATTAAGCACTTTCCATGACAGAAGCACCAATATTAGACAAAATGACTTTTTAAACTGTGGGTTTTTTTCTGCTGGAGCAGTACCCTGACCTCTTTAGCTGGTCTCTTTAGTTTAGCTGACAGATTAGGGTTGTGTGTATTGTGGCTACCTATGTGCATCTACACAGAATATTTATTGACAAGCGCTTCCCGAGAAAAGTTACTTACCTGCACAGTATCTGGAGGGTTTTGCTGTGTGTTGCCTACACACACACACTTAGAAGGTCCTATAACGTTTGGATTTTGCAGAGGGAAGACACTTTTTGCACCTCTGTTGTACCTTGTGTGGAACAGGAGGGTACTCAGGATACCGGACATCCTAGCTGGACAGTGCAGCTCAGAGAACCCCGTAGCTGCATGAATGTACGGAAAAAGAGACTCTACAGATACAACATACAAGGCAACCAGAATTCTTCAAGATAATTCAGCAGCTCTTCTTTTACTATTTTTCTTTATCTCATTTTCTCTTTCATTTTTTCTTTCTCTTTTTTTAAGTCATCATTCTACCATGCACAGACCACCTGGGCTCCATCCCATTGGTGTTACCTTTTCTTGTCAATCCCCCTTGCCACTTCTCCTCCTCAGAGCTTTTTATGGATTCCTCCTCTGCTGGTAGCGGGTTTAAGACCTGCCAAGTTGCATAACCCTAAGTGTGCCTCTGTTTTTTTCCCCTGTCTCTTGCTCCACCCATGCTAATTCCGCACATTCCACCCAGCCTTCCCCTCCAACCACTCCCTTCCTCTCTGTTTTTTTATTCTCGCCTTAGTATCTTCCTTCACGCCGTCGCCATCCACAGAGAGCAAAGGCAGCCTCCCACCCCGGGTTAGCTGTGCGGCCTCCCGCTTCCTTCTCAAAACAAAGCGGGAGCGCGGCAGAGCCCATCTGTTCCCTGAATCATCCCGGCTGTGACGGGCACTTTCCATCTGCCCCAGCTCGCTGCTGGACGGACTGTGGTTTGGACGTTTAAAGTGCACCCATCTAAGCCAAACCCCACAGAAAACACAGCCGGACTCTCACTGTTGAATTCAGGCCAGCAATCATCTGGGGCTAACATGCACTTTTATGTTGCAGGTTTTTTTCCTTTCCCGTTTTACAACGTAATGTACTTACACAGCTCGAGTGTTGCATCCAATGCAGGTACTGAAGCCCCAAACTGGTGCTTTTCCTGGACGTCGTGTCTATCTTTTTACACAGGGACCTTCAGATGAAAACAGTTTACCTACAAGTAAGCAAAATTTCTGGGGTTTGTATGACATCGAAATGCAGCCTAGGATACAAAGGCTTCATTTTTGCCCCCAAATGTACATGTTGCCAGCAAGGTCACTGACACTGAATTCAGCCTGCAAGCTGCTTCTCCTGTATATACAAACATAGCAGTTCTGACTCATATTGACCGGATAATATGTTCAAATCATTTGTTATTGAGACCCCAACCGTGGGGAAGTTGTGGAAGGATGAACCACACTGAAATCTAGAATCAAAGCTGTAGGAAAAGGGCTGAAAATACTTTCTTCTCAATATACATTCACATATAAAATTAATCTATGGTAGTGTCCTGTCCAGTATTCGTGAATTAAACTGATATTTGTACTAATACTTTTTTGTCACCTGTGTAACATGACTTGTGTTGTAAATATATACTTACGAGTATATATACCCTGAGACCAAATATGTACTTAAGGAACAAATGTTGCAGCAAATGCATGTCTTGTATGTACAAAGCAGCTTCTTGACTTTGCTGATTTATTTTTCCCCTGCTTGAAAAGCTTGCTACCTTAGGTTACAGTAGGGACAAAACAATGAACTTGAGCTTTAATATGAGATGATTTAGTATTCTGTCATTATTTCTTTACTTAAATGTCAAAAATGGCCTTAACACAACCTTTAGTGCAATTGCCAGGTGAGTATATGAGCAGGTAAGACGTTGCTGGACTCCAGCCGCCCGGCGTGGCCAGTTGCCCGCGCCCCCAAGGGCATCTGTGGCAAGAGCTCCAGCGTGTGTGTGTAATAATAGAAAAGATTAATGTTGTGGTTTTACACACCCCTTCAAATAAGGCCTTGCAGTTCCTCCTCTCCTGATGAATTCCCGCTTGGTGTCTCATTTCCCCTGGGTACAGGTGCCTTTGCTGGAGAGGAGCCACCAAGTTGCCCAAGAGCACAGAGGCACGGAGCTCAGGCTGGTCATGCAGGCTGAAGGCAGCGCACAAAGATCCCCGGGAAGCTTCAGCATCCCAGCATTTGGGGGTTTACTTCGAAAATTACGACGGCACGAAATGTCGGTGCTTGTTTCTCTGGTTTAACACCCCAGTCAAGTCTGTCCTGGGAGCTCAGTGGAAAACCACCCTCTCCGTTACGCCGGCTGACTGGAAAACAGCGCCGTCCCACCTCCTGGGTGAGGGGAGGAAAAGCCCAAAATGGCAGCTGAGTGCAGGTCCAGAACGTCATCATCATGCCAGGAAAGATTTCTTTGCCGCGCGCGCTGATTTCTGCTGCAACCGGCCCCCTGAACACAGACACTTGTAGTGCTCCCAACCCCAATTTATAAAGTACTCTAGGTATTTAAAAAAAAAATATTTAAGTATATTAAATTGCGTTCAGCAAGAAAAACAAGAAATACTTCCTATGTGCAGAGAAGGGAGCTAAAGGAACAGCAAGAATGCTGGCTTTTGCATTTAATTAGTTTTACATTTCAGTTTTAGACTACACCTAATCCTCAGTTTTAGAAATCTCCCTAGCATAACGGTGCTTGTAGCAGCGAACAGAAAATGGCCCACACTGGAAAAAGTATAGCGTAGGATCAAGAATAATTGTAATAAGCCATACTTTTTGTGTGTCTAATAGCTCCACTGTATTTAAATGTGATTTATCGATACACTGATTTTTTTTACAATAGTTCCTCTTTCTGATAATAAAGACCAGTTTAGTTTTCTGGTGGCAATTTAAAGGCCACAGGTGGGCAAAATTTTACACTTTCGTATGATATAGATTTTTGGCACCTAACTTTGCCATTACTAACATTTTTAGAGGAAAAAAGAAACCCCGGGAATGCTTATTTCCTGGAGGCATACATACTTCTATTGCAAATATCATGCAAGTACATTTCTGGGGTGAATGTCCTTCAACTTTTTGCAAGTTATTCTGAGGGATCATTGTATTTCAATAAACTCATACAAACACAAACATCCTCTGGTATGGCTAATTAGGGTTAGGGGAAGAAAAGACGAGACTATTCCTTCATGCTCGAATTTAAATGAATCAAATACAAATAAGATAATGACATTTGGGGAGAAGAACTGCTTGAAGCTTTATCATTTCTTTTATCTCTTAGCAGTGTTATGCTACAGGCCTGATAACATCATGATGTGGGTGGCCACGTATTCCTATTCCCTTAAACACATATTTGCCTCCGAGTGCAATTACAGGCGTTTAATAACCTTGCACTGTGTGCAGATACACAGATGGAACTACAATACGGATGTGAAGCAAGAGGAGGAGGCTATCTGAGAAATATGCATAGGTATCAGGGAGAAAAAAATCCTTTGAGTACCCCTATAAATATCATCTACAATCTAATTTTCAGAATAGGCAATTTCAGCACAGCCATACCTGTGTGGAACAATGCAACTCCTTTTCTCCATCTTAAAGGCTTAAATTTTTTGCTATCTCTGATAGTTATCTATCTCGGGTAATTTAGCATATACTCCAGATCACAGAGGTACTCTTTGACATAAATTCAGTCTGAAATAGATCACTAGTGCTTGATCTCTAGTATGCATAAAAGAGTACAGATATGCAAGTATGTTGCATTATGCAATGCTATACATAATATTTAGCCCTCCTAATGGATTCCTTAATTGGATCTTCTTAGCACTATGCTTAAATCTCGTTATTTTATTGATGCTTACTGATGTTTCGCAATTTACCTTGTAGTAAATTAATGCCCTTCAGATGAGCGATCTAAAATCCAGTGACAGCTGCTCGGCCAAGGGCAGCTGAACCAGTGTATTTTTAATTCTCACAAGGATGAGGTCTCACCTAAGTCAAATGGAACACGAACATAGAACATTAAACATAAAAACTGAGATCAAAATCAACAATTAAGAAACAGCAGAATCAATTTGCCTGTCTTAAACTTGTTTTCCTAATATGTTCACATTAGGATCTAGTTCCTGGTTATGCTACCATATGTTCTTGTTTTTCACAAGATCCCAACCTTCACTGAAATAAACAGCCTGGCTCCTGTGACACAGAATTTAAGGACAACAGCTTTAAGGGAGTGTTTTACAAGTATTTAGAGACAAAGCTGCTGATCAAGTGCTTAGTGCTGCCCCTGAACACAGAGATGCCAACATCTGGGTGCAGGCGGTGTCAGTGCTTAGGATCACGGTTGACTGTTAACAGGAAAGCAACGGTTAAGACTTTCAGTGTCAAACATCAGTGTGTATGTTCGGTCCACAAAGATGCAACGCAAAGAAGAAAGCAAGGTTCCCTCCACAGGTCCAGGCAAGCCGTTTCTTCTTCTGCTTCCTCCATGCATCTCTGCAAGACGTACTGCACCGTTGCTCTCCTCTCGCCCACGTTTGAGGGACGTGGCAGGAATCCAGGTGGCAGATGCAGCACGTTTCTCGTGACTCACTGGGACAAAATAGAGACTGTTGTTGGAAGGTGGTTAAAAGGGACCTGGCCATGAAGTAGGCACGAAAAGGCTCTGGCTGGGGATAGAGGTGAGCAATGCAAAGAGGAGAAGCTTGTGGCTGCTGGTGGCCACCAGCTGATGACTTGGCTCAGCCCCAGATGAGCCAGTCCCTTAAACACTCTCTACTGTGACTGCCTCCCGTTCTGGGGTTCTAGCTGAAAAACAAGACAGTGCTGTTCAAATTATGTTTGAGTTATTGAAGCAATAGTTACCCACATATTCGTATTACTAGACATTGGTATGGAGCTCAGGTTTAATATAGCGTTTCAAGTTTTGCAAAACATCTCATTGAAATGGCTAGAACCATAACAAATGGAAAACTTTTGAGCACGCTTTAAATTTTTTGTAATAGTGTGACGCAAAATAAATTTAAAAAACTGGATAAAACCCAATACTCTTGCCATTTTTTCTACAAGATTGCCTTCCTTTGCACACCTCTTTAGAACTTACTTACTTAAGAAACACCGAGAAGTTCCTCCTTTGGCTACTCTGTTGCTCCTCACATTAACTGTCAGCCTACCAGCTCTATGTGGAAAGAATTAATCTAGAAAATGTTCTGTATCATCTTCTAGCTATAGTAAAAAAATAAAAATCTGTGTAATAAAATGAACCCACTACAGTTTAACAGGACAGCAGATCTGCTGCGGTACAAAGCTTTATTCACTTCTGAGGGAGTGAGAGAAATTCTCTAATTTTGGAAAGGAACAGGACAAATCAGTCTGATTTCAGCCCAGTGAATCTCTGCCTTCTGCCCTTCCTGCTGTTCCCATGCAAGCTGCTTCAGCAAGCTGCGCTGCCACAGAAGTCTCCTCTGTAGGGTATGTATGGTGCACAGCCTTCTTCTTTACAGTCTACTGTAACTGAAGACAAGGCTTGGAAACAGTAGGAAAACATTACTGAAATCATTAAGTTTAACCTGAACTTCTTTTCAGGTATCTACTAATATTTCAGGTAATTGCAATAACTGCAGGTACTACTATGAATGCCATGGAAAGCCCAGATGTCAGAGACATAGACCACCTGCCATTAACCTGCAGAATCGTTAACCTGCACTGAGTTAAGACACAAAATTCCTGAGCGAGGTGTTACATTTCCACACTGTTTTACTCTGCTGCTGTCCTTCATTCTATATGGCAGGGGAGCATCTGACTGTTAGAGATTAATTAGTAATTAAGAGTTGGTTCAAAAACATCACAAGTTCAGAGAAGAAAGCAACCTCATCTGTTAGAAAATAGTTAGAAATACAAATTCCAGTCTCCTGGGATTTTCTTTCGAGCAGGAAATGTAAATAACTTTATTTTGAACATATCAAATTGACCCCACTAACTAGATGTAATAAACAAATGGAGATATTTAAGCTGACATTTGAGCAGTGTCAAAGCCTTCTAAGCTTGTTCTGAGTAGATTAGTAGATAAGTGCTAGCCTTCCTATTCTGGGATATGTTCCAAGGCAAGCATGAGGACTGATGATTTCATTTAACTCCAAAGTGGACAACGCTGTATATTTAAATAATGCAAATAATTTGTGTAATTCTTATGACAAGCTACCAGTTGACACTGATGGTGTTGGGAAAAAACACTCTCTGCTCGGCACTGTATCTGAGGGCAAAAACTACAGTTCAGTCAGTATGTGAAGCTGTAATTCTTAGCACGGGGTATGTAGCTTTCTCAAAAACACATAGTGGATCTCATCCGATCTAATCCCAGAAAAACTGACTTAATAAATCTTTTTTGAAACAAGGGATATCATTAGATGTTTCATAGACTCCGTAACACATTTGTAGACTTAAATAAGACAGTGGCAAATAAATTCAGAGCCCGCTCCCTGTATCCCAACAGTATTGACAAATCTGCAAGTATTTTGGTATATAGTTGGGAGAAGCTTGCCAACTACTGCTACTCATTCAGTTTTGCTGTATTTGTCAGCAATAACAAGTCCACAGACCTGCTTTCAAAATAGTTCTTAAATATTTGCCCAAATGCATCTTCATTCAGCAAAATACATGCATAAGTCTCTAGTATGTTCGATGATTCTGACTTCAATCCAATTCCAGCGCTCAACATTGCAGAGAATAATCCCTCTAATATGATTACCTTGTAGGACATCAATCCAGGGAAATCTTCAAAACTGAGCTTATAAAACAGAAGAACATTAATTCTTGGCTATCAGGACTGCAAACCTCTAAATTAATGATTGTTCTGTCACTCCATTCTGTGTGACTGTGAAAAGAAATAAAAGCAAGCTTTATCTTCAGCAGTAAAACAGCAATCCTAAGCCTATTACACAGGCAATGCTGGAAAAATGTTCAGGTTTTATCCTCACCTATATGAAAGCCAGACCCACAAAAAGGCTTAATTACTTTAAGTGGAGGTTAGTCAAAAAAGTCCAAAATGGCGATTAATTAATCCATGAGTACCTCATTAGATCCCTGAAGCTTCAGGAGGCACCCAAGCTTTTCCCAATGAGGTTTCACACTGGAACTATTACAAGCTTTGTAGGCTTTGCACTTCATTATTTACCTTCCCTTTCCTTAGAAATGAGGGTTGCCCGTGACTTATGTATGGTTATGCGCATTCAGCAGCATACTGGCAAGACAGAGTTAGCACATGTAACATACGGCAGGCAGAGCCATTTGCATTTGAAAGGAAGGAGATTTCTGTAGCAAATCACTTCTTCCAGCTGTGCTTTAACAGCAAAAAGTAAGTCAGTTGTCTGTAGCCAATGACACAACATGCATGGTGGGTTTCATGCTGTGAATCCAATTTAGACTTTGCTGAGGAAAGAACCTCAGCCTGGGAGAGAGTCAGGATTTCCAATGCACTCTCTCTTTGGTTCTTCCTTCTGGCTAGTTTAGACATACCTCCCATTCCTACCTGCCTGACTGCGGGCCCTGTACAGAGAAGACAAGTGAGCGACAGACATCTGAAATTAGTGCTGGGAGCTGGACATTTTAATATTACATACTGATATGCTGAACTTTGCTTAAGTCTTTGTGGACCCAAGCATAAGGTCTCTTTATGTCCCCTTGGCAATGTTAAGAGGTTTTGTTTACAAAGATTCAGGATCTTCACATTTACAAGTGCTATTTAATAGTTGCATTTGAATGTAATTATTAAAAGGCATTTGAATTTAAATATTAAAAGGCATTTTAGTTTTTTGTCGTATATAAAAAATTTATGGAATATAACAAATCTATGACTTGCCTAAAAAGTTTTTACTATTGGTTGCCTGTTTAAAAATTGTTACCTAGCTGACAAGTCACATTTTTCAGTTCCAGCGTGACATTTGTTCTCAGTCATGTACTGCGGCAAGCTAAATGTGACTTTGAGGCCCTTAGTTCTGTCACATGAACAAACACACAGTGCACAAACCTCATCCTGTTTCTTCCTGACATTCACATCTGTGATGCAGAGCAGGGCATTGTCACCTTTTAAATGCCTAGCATGATCTATTTCAGTAAACTCTGATTTCTAGATGGCCTTGAAAATGACATTGAAATTTGGTGCCGGAATAATTTCGTCCTTATTACACCACATCTGTATGAAATTGGGAATTTGGCTCACCTTATATTAGGTGTCTACCATGTTGGTAGAGAGCTAGGTGTCTAATGTACCATTATAGCTAGCGGCGATCAGCTCAATACAGTCGGTGGAGCGTGGGGAGCAATTAATTTCATCCTAAAGCAGACAGCTTCGTTTGATCATCCGAAAAGCTCTCCAGGCTCCACTGAGCGTATTGACTACGTCTCCGTTAGCTGTAAGGAGAGCTTTCCCTAAGCAGGCACTTACCCTGTGGGCTCCCAAAGTTAGGGTCAGCCCCGGGTGTCAGAGTTTTCCACAGCGTGAGGAGTCAGGCTTCAGCTACAAATTTCAAATTTAAATCATCTTTATAAAGTATAAAGAAGTAATTATATGTAATATACCTCGACTAAATTATGTTTTATCCCTCTCTAGCTACACCCGAGCTTTGAAGCGCCCTTCGCTGCGCCTCAGGGCCTGCCAGCGCCCTCTGACAGGACCGGCCACCAGGAGCGGCCCGCAGCCTTACCGCGGGTTAATTAAGGGAATGGATGCCGTCTCTACGGGTTCGTATAGGCTTCGCCCTGGGGTTAGCTGGTGGCGATCCCGCTCGCTGGCAGCGAGCCCGCCGGGCGAGCAGGGCGAGGGGGCGGGCGCGGCGGGTCCCGCCGCCCCGCTGTCCCGGCGGGCCCGGCAGGGGGCGCCAGCCGCTCGGCTGACGGCGGCGTTTGGCCCATCGCGGCCGCCTTAGCCGCGCCGTCCCCGGGCCCGCCGCGGTACCTCAGGGTCTGCCCGGCCTCTGGGGGTTCCGCCAGCGGCGCCCGCCGCCTTTGGGCCGGGCCGGCGCCATGTTCACCAGCACCGGCTCCAACGGGCTCTGTGAGTACCGGAGGCCGGTGGCGGCGAGGGGCGTGTCGGCGTCTTCCCCTCCGCCGGGGGACGGGACGGGGCGGGGGGCGCAGCCGCGACCTCTGAGAGTGCCGCGGGGCGCGGGGGGGGGGAGGCGGGTACCGGGCCCTTCCCGCCGCCCGGCCTGGGCGCGGCGCTGCCGCCTCCTCCCCCGGGGGAGCCGCCGGCCTCGCTCCCTCTTCCCCGCGGACGCAGCCCGGCCTCGGCTTGGCTCTGACCCTCGGGCTTCCGTGAGTGCGGGCGGTACCGGCGCGGGAGGAGCCGTGGCGCGGGTGGCGGCGGTGGTGCCGCCTTTCACGGGCTTTTCCGCCTGGTCCGGCCGGCGCCAGGGGGTTGTGGCAGGGCGGAGCGGGTCGCACTCCGGCACGGCTGTCCCGGGGCCGCCGCCGTCTGCGTGTGTGTCTCTAAATACATAGATGTATATCAGAGAAAGGAAAGAACTCTTTTTTTTTTTTTTTTTTTTTTAATGTGAAAAGAAGGTTATTGTTTAAACCACTGTATTGGTAAGACAGGTTTAAGGACAAACGCGTTCCCAGCTCTTTTTAACTTTATTTTTACATACAGCATATGCCAATCATTTCATATCCCAGCGGTGCCTGAACAGACTTGACAGGCATTGAGGGTTGCTTCTGAGCGTGTTTACGCGACGAAGAATCTGCTGCCTTCAGAAACGGCGACGAAGAGCTGAACTGGCTGCGGTGTGGACTTTGGCACTACCGTCCTCAGAGCAGGCTGGGACAAAGTCAAAACTTTGCTGACTAACGCGTGCTTCACATAAAATCCAAATCTGAGTGTGAAAGCACCCTCCGGCTTAGAGGGGAATAATTCTGGCATTTAAGAAGGGGCATCAGTTGTAGCTGTATTCTGTTTGAGGCATCCACATGACGGGGGCAGTGTATTTGCAGATAGATCTGATAACACTGTACTTGATTTGCTGGTCCCAATTTTTTTTTTTTCCCCCACAGTAATAGATACTGTAGAACAACAGCCTTCTGGTGGCATGTGTCTGTGTATAATTCTATGAGAAAGAAGGGGGGGTGAAAAGTATCCTTGTTTGGCTGAATAGGTGGAAAGTCACAGTCTGTATTTAAAAGTTTTTCCAAGATAGGTCCATCAGAAGGATGAGTGGAAAATCATGGTCGTAAGAAACATATTTGTGCTAGGAGAAAAACCTAAGACAGGGTGCCATTCTGCAAAAAGTAAATGTTTTACCCTTTTTTTTTTTTATGTTTTTCTTCTGGAAAACTGGTACGATGTACACACTTGCCGAACTCACCCATTGACCTAAAGTGATTTTTCGCAATAAGACTTGGCTGGTACAGGTGCACTGACAAACTCTAATAGAGGCACGGATTTAGGTGGCAGTGACATATGCTCACCTAGGGCACAACCACACAGCTGGCAGTTTAAGATGTCTCTGTGCCCTCAGACTTCTGTTTCTGCCTTTGTAGCAGAAGTGTCTGCTGCAGTAGCAGCAGCTCTGTAGGATTCAGTCACTGATGTGCAGAATCCGATGCTTTAGGCAGTTAATGAATCAGTGCCTGACGTTGCATCAGGGAAGCACACGTGTGCGTCCATGTTCTGTTCTGCTGGGAGCAGTAACGTCTGGCGGAAGGCCAATGACAAACAATTGTTGGGGCACAGTTCGTGGCTAAATGGATCTCTGTCAGAGACCCTAGATAAAATAAGCAGGCACCTCATTCAATAGCAATAAGAATGACTGTGGCAGGTCGGACTGAAGGCTCCTGCAGCCTGGTGTGCCATCTCTGACAGACTTCTTAACATCTGTAACATTTGGTTAAAGCCATATCACAGGTAAAACTTAGTAATACAAAGCTCTTTTTAGCCATGTGTATCTTAGGTCATTTTAAAAAGTGACCCAGTTGTTGATTATATTTCTAGTAGATTAAGGGCTTTAGCATCTTCAGACATAGATGCAGTGGTAAAAATGTCAGAGATTCTTTTTGTATTTTATTTTTGTATTTTTGTATTCTTTTTGCCTTGTTTTCACCATTGCCTTGTTTTTGCTCCTTTCTGCAGAATTCCCCTCTTTAGCAATGGGAAAACAAAACAGACAACAAATGACCCCACAGCTCTCCTACATTTTGGTAATGTGATTCTTACTGGGCTTCTTATGCAAAGTGTTGTAGCAAGGATGCCAGAGACGCCCTTGCGTCTGGTTTTCTGGAAGCAAGTCTGAGTTTGGCCTTCTCGCCTTTTTAAAAGCTTCTTTTTGATTTTCAGCTTCTTATCAGAACCCAAATAATCATGTAACTCATTTGAAGTATTTTGGTTCTTGTAAATCCTTCTAGTTAGTTAATCCTTGAACTTGCATTTAATACTTTTCTGAAGGAGCTAGGAAGGTAACCAATGGCTTGTAGTGGCAGCAGTTGCAGCTGGTTATAAACTTTTTGCTCCATCTGGTAATACTAATCTAATGAAGGCTGATAGAATCTTGGACGAGGATATTATTGTCCACGTTCTTTGAATTCTTTGTTTATTATTTCTTCTGCTAATTTTAGAATAAACTGAAATAAATAACAGTGGACTATATTATGTAATTCCAGCAGATAGTGGAAACAATATAAATTTAATAGTCTATGTTGTCATTGGAGGTCTAAATGGGAGAAATAACTCAAGAATCCTTATGCTTTATTTGTTGCAGTACATAGATCAAATTCATAATCAATGTCCTATAAGCCTATCTCCTTTTGACTGATACTCCATTAGTCCCTTTTCCCCTTCTTGCTTCCTGTCTTCTCAGTGTTTCTAGGCTGCCTCTCTCGTCTCTTCAAGTTTTCATGAAAACAAAACTCTTCTTTTAAACTATAGGGAGACTGACATGATTAGGGTATTTTAAAGTTGCTTGCTAAATATGAGTTTTTAAACTGGTCTTCGACCCTCATCATGTAAGTTTTGGGCGTTTGTCATCATATGTTATTCCTCTTGCTGTAAAAATCCATGGAACTTCGATTGACCCTATAGTCAATTCTGTCTTTTATGTCCCAGACATGGTAACAGTGTGTGCTTAAGAGAAGATAGCTTCTGATTCAAATAAAAAGCCTTGTTAAAATTAAGTTATTGTTTAATATTACAAACATTTAATATGACAAAACGTGACAGAAGAGATGACTGAACTTTGGTAGACTAATGCCACTTAACAGTATACTAATGTACCGTTTGTACGAAATGTGCAAGGAAGACACTGTAGCTTCCTTTTAGCACAATTTATTTATAACATTTATTTGGGAAAATCTTTGGCTGCGTGCAGGAACAAAATCCTGAGTGCTAGTGAGTAAACGAAAAACTTGAGTATTTTGATTTCATCAGCAAAAGGAGTTCAGCTATGTATCTGTTTGTGCAGATTACTGAGTAGCTGCATTTCCATAGTTCTAGACCAAGAATACTATCGGGTTTGTTTAATCTGAATGCATTTTGGTTTTGTATTATGAGGTGGCCCTGACATACTACCACTGACTTAACAGAGTAAGTTTAGCTCAGCTAAGCTTTTCTGAAGTCCACTTTATACAATAGCTGTCCTGATTGTTATTGTTCTTCATGCAGGGCAAGGTGGTTTTTGCGTTATTTACAGTCAGTTGATAAAATGGTCCTAAAAAACATCATCTAGATCTGGCCATAGATGGAGCCTTCGGCTCTTTTTGTTACATGGATCTTTGCTTGGTTGATGGCCAAATTTGATTTCTGCTAATATTCCACTACTATGCTGAACAAACAATATTTTTCAAAGTTACTAGGAAGTACAGACTATTTTTGTATTACTTGCCTCGAGCTAACTTTATGGATCATCTCTGTGCTATGGGTGCCAGCGGATGCTACACTATGATACGTGGCTATGCAGAAAAGTTCAAGTTCTGACTCCATAGTTCAGTGAGGTGAACGATATTATCTTCATCCAAGGGATATTCAAAACTTGTAAGTTCTTTACCAGAGATTCAGCTTCAGGTATTCCTCATAAGTTTGACCACCTCTATTGAAGTTAGACTTTCTGATAAATAGTGCTTGAATAGCTGGGCCTGTGTAGTGAAGTCCTTGACCTTGTCCACGTGCCTTTTAAGGTGATGTCTCATGACTTTGAACACAGCAGTTGAGTTCTTACATGAAGCGTTTCTCTTGTGTTGCATATCCTAGTTTAAGAGGTTCCTGGTATAAATACTCCCTCCCACTTCTCCCGTACAATGCTCTTTAAAATCACATGCATAGGCAGAGAGGTTCTGGAAAAGTGACATTAGAAGAGGCAGATACATAAAAGCAAACCCCTCCAATAAACAGATGGTCCAACGCCAGGTGCATGTGAGCCAGTTCAGACAAGTAGGTCCTTTGCTAGCAGTGATATGCTGAATTCCTAACAGGCAGTATCAGGTGTAGCAGATGACGACTGTGTGGCGAGCTGATAACGCACCTAATCAGTGGATGACACACACAATTGTGGATGAGGAGATGTAAAAATAAACATACCTGGTACAGGTTACAAGTATGAGATATGGAAGTCAGGAAACAAGGAAGAACGCTATTTAAAAAGACAAAGACAGTTTGCCCTTGTTAAGGGAAACTGTTTCTGTTATCTGGAATATTGGAGGAGCTGATATGCCCTGGGGAAAAAAAAGCCAATTACCCTGGATAGTAGGAAGCACAGCATGGGTGTACTCAAATGAGGTAGCAAAATGCTAACCCAGTTGAGTGGACTTGTAAAACAACGCTACGGTGTGTTCAGGAAGCATGCTGCACCACCTGGCTTTCAGGAAGGGCTTGAGAGGTGGGCTGTGGTGCCAGACCCAGGCTGGTTTCTTGTGTTGCAGTCTGCCAGCAGGTCCAGTCCCATGAAGAACGCTGCTGAAACACTTCAGTGACTCTGCAAAGGCTAGCTTGAGTGCATGAAGACTGACACTGGGCTGACTGATTTACTGTAGTGCTGCTTAGCTGTATTTGCTGCTTGTTCTCCAACATGCTGCGTCCCAGGAGCAGAGTATGATACGCAGATGCAGAAGGCTTTCCGTTGTAAGATGCCAAGGCCTTTCCAACAACTTAAACCTGTAACACCAACACCAAACTTTTATGCAGATGTTTTAATATCCCCTCCCAATGTTCTTCATGCGATGTGCCATACTGCGCATGAGTATAGTAGGAAAACCTGTTAGAGCTAGTCTTTATTAAGGTGAAATCTGAGTCCATATTTTAAAGCTTATCCACTTGCTACGTCTGGAAAATATTTGACTACTTTGCTTACGACACACAAGCTACTTCATGTAGTTTTAGGGAGCAAAGTCCTTTGAACTTAGGTGCAAGCATTTCCGCTAATGCAACTTATGCTTTTACCTCTCTGCGAACCTTGTAGTGCAGTGCTAGCAATTTGTTAAAAATCCCCAAGGCGAGAAGGGAACGCTGTGCTCCTCTGCTTGCATAACCTGCAAGACTGAACTGTGTTGTGCGTGGGCATCAAATTGAGTTGATGCTTTGTGGTACGACTGAAGGACAAATGAAGTATGTATTGAATATATGAGACTTCTGTGCATAACAGTATTACGCAGTACAGTACTATATGGGAAAACAAATTAGCTTGTACATCAGCATGCCACAGTGCAGCCTGGTTCAAAATAATAGCTTGAGTCCTGGGAGCAGCGTAGCCACATCAGTTCAATTAGCCATACATTGAACACCACAAAAATGTGGCTATTCTGCTGCTGCAGAGCTAGCTCATTTCAAGCTAGCGTGGGGATCTCCACGTGGTGTTGTGGTGTAGCCATACCTGATATTTTTGAGAGTGTATACTAACAGTAGTACGGTAGTATGCTCTGTGGTTGGGAGGAAGAAGAGGCTGCTCAAAAAGGTGAGCGTTTTTGGTAACTTCAACCTCTTTCGTTTTCTATTTCTTTTCAAATGTTCCTTTTAGAAACAAAGGTTTGTTTTTTTTTTTTTTTTCCCTTTTTTGTAGCTCCTCACTCCGTTATAGTTTGTGACCTAGGCTAAAACCAGCAGTTTTTTAAACCATAAATGTATAGGTAACTGGTTTGATTACAGTCTTACCAGTACCTTTTAAAAATAGATTTAAAAATATGATCACAGTTGGTTTCTTTATTGACTTTCTCAGTATATATACTAATGTTATTCACCTCTCACCTTCTGCATTAAGTTTATAAGCATTTGGTGAAAAACTGTTCCTGCAGGGATGCTCGTTACTGTGTTCACTTGCAGGCATCACAATGATTAACCACCAGAGTACGCTGTGAAGTGGCAGTCTGAATACAGAATCCCCTTCCTGTGTCTGTGCTCTGTGCCTAGACCAGGGGCAAGAGCTGCTTTCCTGACCCAGAATACTTTATTCAGTCATGTAGTATTTTCAGGCAGCAGTAACTTCACTGCTTTTGAAGGGTCCTCTGGTATTGCATGCTTGGTTTTTTTTTTTTTTTCCCAAAGGATGAAATATTAGAAAAATACTTGTACTGGATTTAACCAACTCTAAAAAAAATCATCATATGGTTAAATTCCATCCTACCAGTCAGCACACAGTGTCCTGGTGTCTTCCAGATTCCTCCAGCACTATTACCTGTGTCCGTATCTCTTGTCGTCCTCCCTCCGTGGCATGCTCTCATGTGTTCTTGGCTGCTGTTCAGGACTCAGCGCGTGGTTATAATGAAGACAAGCTTTTACGCCTCAGATCTAGTACGATTGTTCCAGTCTCCCAAAAGCACGTGTTGGTGTCTAGGAAGCGCTTAAAAATTACTTTTCAGATTTGAATATCTGACAGTGGGTTTCATCAGCCATTACAATAGAGGATAAGCAAAGTTTCCAAGCATTCAGGAGGAGGTGTTGATGCTGCTGTTTGATGTATAGCAAACTTGCATCTGAAGGGGAAACAGTAGGCAAGAGTCCTTGAAAACTCTGACCATTTTGAAACATCACTGTAGGCTGGTGAACCTGCTGCAGGTTCTTGGACAGATCTTGGAATACAATAGATAAGTATCTGCATGATGGCTTAATGCAGGAAAAACAACCACCCAAAATACAGGTTCCATCAGTGCATTTGGGAAGTACTGTGCATTCAGATGTGCATCACTTACGGTTTAAAAGACTCACAGATCTTGTGTATTAGCATTAAAAAATGGTTCGTGCCATTATAGTAGCCCCCAGCAGTTAACTGGCTGTATGAAAGCGGCGTGTCTGCCTCATAGCAGCTGGGTTTGGGAAGTTTGCAGATGATAGTGGAAAAAAAAAGCTGTTACGCAGCACGTTTTGTCTGCAGCTGTGCTGTAAGCTCAGTAGGGATCCCCACAAAAACTGTCCCGAGCTAATTTGAGCTTCTGCAGCCGCTGCTCATCAGCTGGCATTGAGAATGAGGTCCTCTCCCAAGTCAACACTTGAGTCTCGGGCCCAGAATAGTGGTCCAGGGGGTGAAGTTGTTCCCCAAAAAGCCCTTCTGAAACAGTAGCTTGGTCTGGCTGCCTGTTTTGACATGCTCATCTGCTATCCCCCTTCACCTGCAAGTGGTGAACAGGCAGGGAACAGGAAATCATTTGAAAAACTGTAGCTGTTGCTGCTACCACAATTTTTGTATTCTTCTTATTAATGTAATGGTGGCTTCTGAAGCTGCAACTACCTGCGCAGTTGTGCCATAAACCTCCCCCTCTGTTTGTGACAGATGGACACATTATTCCTTAACTCCTGTGTACTTTGAAATTGGTACTGGCAGCCAGAAAAGTAGTAGCTTGTGGAAGAAGAGGATTTGTGGGCTTTGTAATGAGTGCAGGGGTGGAATGTGGAGACTTAGAGGTCGTTCTCATTCATGTCGCATTTTAGGATCAGCTTCACATTGTGCAGCGGTAGCACAAAGGTTGGGACACTTGCCTGTGAGATTACGAGGGCAGTTTTGGGGAGAACTTCTCCATCACACCAAGGGGAAGTAAAAATCTGTAGTGAAAGCTAGTTCTTTGCTCTTCATCATAGCATGGGCATGTTCTGCTGGTTATTAAAAATTTCGGTGTTCACTTAGATGGAAGCTCAGTATGTGTGTTGCAGCACAAATGCTATTACTGCCTGTTGTTTGGAAGAATTGCAACTAAAGGAGTACTTTGGGGCTGGAAATGTATTCCAAGGTCTTTGGAGATAGTATTTGATGTATTTTAACTCTTCAGGGTGAAAATGAGAGTTTATCCTTTCATTCTACTTAATTTATGTGGTATAGAGGCACTGTGTTTTTCTCCTTGTGCACGTTTGTATTGGTGCTGCCAGTAGACACTGGTACCCTGGTAGGTCGGAGTACATGTTTCCATTCTGCACGTGGTTGCAAATCCATCGGACTAGAATTCTGCTTTCTAAATTTTACCTTTATCTTCTAAGTAAGGAATTTGACTTGGATGTCAGAATGCCCAACTGTGCAGTATCTGGGATTGTTAGTCATTTTTGGTCTTACTGGTTGAGATGTTCCACAGCAGTGGGAGGGTTGCTCCTTCACTGGTGACCTCACAGCAGTCCTTGATAAGGATCTATATGCTGTTGAGGGGTAAAGCAAACTACTCCGTTGTACAGTGAAACACTTGGAAAAAAACATTTCAGGAGGTGCGTTGTTTATCTGGAAGAGTTTCTCTTTCTTAATTTTACTGGACAAGAATAAGCTTGTCAACCATGATGACATTTTGAGAAGCTTGAGAGTAGAAGTTTCCGTTACTCATGTGATGTTCCCTGTGGGTGACTGTCACATTAATGGGTTAGTTACTTCTGTGGTTTTTCGCTTGGTGACATGCTTAAAAATAAGTACTTGTCCTCTATAACAAGGTTTAAAGTGTCTAAGCTGAAAGCTAAAAGGAGGCTCATAATAAAAATGTGTGTTCACACTTTTGGAGAAAACAGGTAAAGTTCTGTTGGTTGGTTATTTTTGAATGCATTCAAATTAGGAATGAACTTGATAGGATAAAGTATTTCAGGTGTGTATTACCTATAATGTAAAAATTATCTAATGATATTAAAATTACAGTAAAATCTAAATATAAATATTAAACCTGTATAGAAATATATAGTCACGGTGGGAAATCTAGTGATTTGCGTGTCACGTTTTTTGTGGTAATGTGATCTTTATGTGAAAAGTATTACAGGATTAATGACTTCTTGTAAAAATTTATTTAAACTCATGAAATAACATAAATGTAGTTGATAGTAAAAACAAGTCTTATCAGACTTTGGTTCAGAAATGTCTGCTGTTGTGACTACTACTGTTGTTAGGATTTAGGCTGTACTTTCAAATATCTGTTGTATCCTGGTTGTAAAACTGACCTTTGCACATAAAGAAATGTTAATTTAACAAGTTAAGTTAGCTAAGGGAGCATTGCCTGAGGTTTCAAGTGAATATGTGTGTGCATAGTATACACAGTAACTTTCAGGCAGCTCCAGCTTCTTCTTAACCTCAGTGTTCTCCAGTACTCTGATGGCTTCCAACTTTTTTGAAGTGTCCAACTAAATCAGAGGAATGAATAATTTTAAAAATGGATGTCTAAAGACTATAGACCTTATTTTTGGAGAGAAAAAAAAGTCCAAAGAAAGATATTAAATTGAAAGGTGAATAGTTTTCTTGCAGTAAAAAAAGTTCAACCAGGCCTTCTGCCCTCCTGATGTATCTCACACAATCTAATTATAAAAGAAGAGCTTATGGTTAGCAGAGTAACGTCAACCTGTGTCAATCCAAGTCACTGCCTAATTTCTATAAAAGGATAGTTCTTCAAGACATTAATTGCTTAAGTGGAGTAAGGCAGGTGAGTCTGTAAATAATGAACTCAAAGGTATGATTATGGACTGAAAGAAGAGTTTTAAGTACAAGTTTACGTTACGATACCCATAGGAAGAGATGTTTTCTTTACATAGTGAACATCAGAAGACTGCAGACTTCAAGGTAGTGTGAGCTGAGGACAGCTAACAGTGCCCATCAAAGTTGTTCTTGATGTCATCAATTAGTACTTGGATGAGGATCATGCTTAAATTATATAGTAAAAACCATATTTTCAGTGGCAGTGGGATTGTGCCATGATTAAAATCTTGGCTTTGGTGCCTATTACCGTCTTCCTTTTCTAGCAGTCCACTCTTCTAGTGTGCAGCAGATGTGGACAGAATCATTCATGGTAGTCAGTTTATCTGGATATGTACTAAATGTTTCCTGTATTACACTTTTTTAATGCAGTTTTGTTCTTCCTGTGCTCCTGCTCTTTACTTCCCATTAGTAATTTTAAAGTAGTCTTATTGCTCCTTTTCTAATCTAAGAAGAAGGACAACAGAGCTGCGGATTTCATAATACCCTGCAAAAAAGCAGTTGTCTGAAAATCAGTAGATTCTGTGCTATAACTGCGATGTTTGGGAAGGAAGTAAACATGATTAAAGTTGCATGTGTGAAAAGGGGAAAAGTCATAGAAGAAATAATGTTTCAGAGTTTTTGTATTGGCGTGAATTGTTGGGCAAGAGTTTGTGTTTTGTTGCATCAACCACACTAACAGCTTAGGATGAATTGCTGGGTATACTCCTGGTGGATGTTCCACTTGATGCTTTTTAGTAAATGTGTATTGCAGATGTTCTCTGCTTGCTTGCTTCTGAGCGTCCTTTCTGAAAGTCATGCTACTAGGGGGAAAGAAGTTCTGATTTCACAAAAGTCCTGATTTTATTAATTTCTTTATTAATAATTGTAATGACTGAATGGAAGGAGGATGAATATAATGTAAATTAACTTAGATACGTTTCGTTGAATTGTGGATCCAAGTGCGGTGAAGAGAAAGTCAATTTATTCTTGACACTTATTCAGGTGGTTCCTGCTTCATAGCCTCTAGAATAAAAACTAATTTTAATCTCTAATGCAAAGGAAACAAAGGTATTTGTTTTGACTAGACTTGCATGTCTATTTTGCTGACAAAAAAAAGTGCATGTTTTATTTCCTGAAACATGATTGAGCCTTAGGAGGGCTGCACAGGAGGGTACGACCTCCATAGGTGCAGAGCGCTTTGGTTTAGTTATAGCCAAACAAATAATTTCATGAGAGAATGTTGAAAACAAAATGTCTGATTAATATTTAACTGTCTTTAATATCTCCAAAGACTTCCTTTGGTTGGTGTGTTTTTCCTACGTATTTGCAAGTTGTTGAGAACTCGGGAAGTTGTTGAGATAAAAAGTCAAGGTGGTGCCACTGCTCTTATGTTTTCCAATCACTTGTTTAAATATGTCACTTTTTAAATGTGAGAGATTTTTCTCTAAAATGGCTTTTTGTTTATTTGTTTTTTGTCTTTAAGATAAAGCACCTTTGTCGAAGAGTCTGTTATTAGTCCCAAGTGCCATCTCAATTCTGTTGGCTCTGCTCTTCCAACATTATCAGAAGTTCTTTGCATATAACCTACAAGCTATAAAAGAGGATTTTCAGGTAAGAGTCAGTTCATTTTGTGTGGAAAGAGAATGCAAACTGTGCTCTTCTGTGTGATTTTTCCCAGTCTGTTTCTCCTCTGATTCTTTCCCTTTGTTCACTGTTGTAGACCAGCTTGTTCTTACCTTTTTTTATGTCACCCCAGTAGCCCACTTTTTGGTAAAAGTGAGAAAAACTGATCTGAAAGTATCAACACAGCTTTTCACTTCTTTTTTTTTTCTGGGAAATGATTGGGTTTGTATCATTTTTCCTTCTAGCCAGTGGCATTTGGCAGCTTGCTGTGAATGAAGTGTGATTTAACCCATGTAATAATATAAGTATTTTGATATGAATGTAAATATCTTATTGTGCTTAGTTTTTGAGGCTGAAGAGGGCTATTGTGATCAGCTACTCTGATTATATATGAATTATTTTAACAACGGAGGCCATAACTTTCGCTCTAACTTCTGCTGTAGTTAGTTGTGGGAAACGAAAATTTACCTGTTTAATAGAACTGTGGCTTCTAATTTGAAGATTCCAAGTGATGGGGGAGTTTGTCATGCTCCTCAGTAATCTGCTAAATTGGTTAATTATCTTGCTAGATATTTGTTGCTTATTCCCAGTTCAAACTAAGATACTTTACCTTTTAGGTATTGCATCTTGTAAGGTTTTGTTCTCAGCTTAATTAAGAATCCTCTAGTATCAGTTGTAACTGTCGAAAGAATGCACTTAGAAGTGATTAGTAAGTTTTGTGGGGATTTGGTTTTTTTCATTTTTGGAAAGGGCCAACTAGTGCTCAACAGAGAAGGGTCAGCAAATGCCTCTGTAATTATCTTACCTCACATTTTTTACAGTTAGATCAAAAAAAGGTATGTAGTCAACTTAATGTCTTTGAGGATGCTGACTGTAGCCTATAAACTTTAAAAAATGATTAGACCTAGCTAGTGGTACTCTGTGCTGTTGAACTCTCTGATCTTTCTTGTCAAGAACAAGAGCTTTATTGTAATGACGTAGATTACAACTCTCAAGAGCGTTGCTCATATTTTCCAAGTGTCTTGCTAATGCTGTGCAGCAAAAATACATAAATTAGTGTCTGCCTTTTAAAAATGTTACGACCAAGTGCTTGGGGAGGGGGAGGAGAAAGTCTGAGAAACTATTCAAGTTTTAAATGGAAATTTTGTGGGTTTGGGGTTTGTTTGCTTATTTGTTTGGTTTGCAGTTTGTCTTTAGAAGTCCTCTCTTTCCATGTGTTTGATCTGCTGAAAACCAGTACTAGCTGTGTTTTATTCAAAGATACTATCTTTACTGTGTCTTAAGCATAAACATTTGCAAGTGTCTATAGAAGCTATGATACTTTTATTGTGGTGCTTTGGGGAATTTGTGGGTTTGGGTTTTTTTTCTTTCCTGAAATCGTTGTTTCATTTATTGTCATAGCCTTTGGAGTAAGCTATATACTGTATAATTGTGTAGCTCTGGGATCGGGGAGAGCAGATCGTTTAACTCCTGTCTGATGCTAATATTCAAATGAGAAGACTTAAAAGAAAATTTCTTGAGAATAAATTCATCCGGGGGGCATGGCTGTAATGGCACGGAGTTTTTCCAGGGGCTGAACAGACATTTTTGATATTGGATATTAGCACTTGTTAAAGTTGGTAGAGAGTGTAGGAAATAAAATGTGCAGTTGCAAAAGTGTGCTTTTGATTTGGAAGGCAAAATATGTACTGTCCAAAACTAAACGATCTTTGTCTTCATAAAGGGGACCCTCAAGAGCAGTGAAGAAACTGTGTGTAAAATTAAGATCTTGATTACATTAGACCTATGTATTTTTTAGGCTGGCTAAAGTCAAGTGCAATTAGAAGACTTCCCTAGTCTATGCGAGGGCTGTTCAGTTAATGTGTATCATGAAATGTTCAGCTGCAAGGTCACAGCCCTGCCAGTTTGGACTTCAGGAGGGGTTGTACTCAAGCTACTGGCTAGGTTTTAACATCAGGCATGTTGACATGGGACAGCTAGAACGGTGAGGTCCCACTTCTTTCTTCTTGTTCAGTCCTTTGGTATCCCGGGGAAATTAGAGGCAGAAGCATCTGTTGAGGCCTAAAGACCTTGAGAAACGTAAGGCTCAGGTAGTGTGTTGGCACTTGGACTTCCATGGAGGGGAGAATGCCTAGCAGGCTGTGGCTTAGGAAGGGGAGCTGGGAGAGCCAAAGCTGAGCTGGAAACAAGGGAGCGAGGGAGGTGAAGGGCAGCAAGGAAGGTTTCTGTAAGTACATCTGCAGCAAAAGAAAGGCTTAAGGAGAGTGTGGGCCCAGTCCTCATTGTGGCAGGGGACGTAGGTGACAAGGGATATGCAAAAGGCTGAGGTATTCAGGCAGATATATGTATTAGTTTGTACTAGCATATTTTGCCTTCAGGCCTCCAAGGTCCCTAAGCCTCCTAGCAGAGTCTGTGAGAGTGAAACAGTATCCATCGTTGAGAAAAATAGAGTTAGGGATCACTTAACCCAACTATACACACACAAGTTAATGGGACCAGACGGATTGCCTCTGAGAGTGCCAAAGGAGCTGGAAATCTAACTGTGAGTCCCTTCTCTAGCATCTTGGAAAGTTTGTGGCAATTGGCAGAGGTATGGCATGACTGGAGAAAGGCAAACACCACATCCATCTTTGGGAAGGGCAGGAAGGAGGATCCAGGTAACATCAGGCCACTCAGCCTTACCTTGATCCCTAGGAAGGTCATGGAGCAAATCTTTTTAGAACTCATTTCTCAACATATGCAGGAGACAAAGGTGACTGGGAGCAGCCAACTGAAGTGAAGTGGACAGATCCTGTTGGTCACAATTGGTTGCACAGCTGGTGTTGGCAACAGGGTTTTGTGCCCATGGGACCTTCTGTGAGGATTGAGGACTACTTGGAAGAGATGAGATCCACCTGACCAAGTGGGACAAAAGCATTTTTGCTAACAGGCAGACCAGCCTGGTGAGGAGAACTTTAAGACAGGAACAACACAGGAGGGAGATGACAACCCACAGTGAAGTGAGGAGGCAGTGGACTGGGCTCGCCAGCAAAGGGTGCAGGGTGATGTGAACAGAAGGGATCTTGTAGTCAACAAAACAGGACTGAAAAGGACCTACTTCAAGTGTATTCAGATAAATAAGGAAGTGCCTGTGGGACGGCGTTATGTGGAACACTCCCATACGTTCTGGGAAATCAGCATGACTGGGTGCCTCTCTGAAGTGTCTGTATGCTAGTGAATGCTACATAGGGAACAAATAAGAGGAATTAAAGGTCATATGCCATTACAGGGCTACGATCTCATTGGGGTCACGGAGATGTGGTGGGTTAGTTCATGTGATAGGAGTGCTGCAACAGGCACATACAAGCCCTTTAGGAAGGACAGGCAAGGAGGGAAATTGCTCTTTATGTGAAAGAGCAGCAGGACTGCATAGAGCTTTTTCTTGGGACATGAGAAAGTTGAGAGTTTATGGGTCAGGATTAGAGAGCAGACCAGCACAGCCAGCTTTGGCGGTGGTGTTTGCTACAGGCTACCTGATCATGAAGAAGTAGATGAGGCCTTCTTCAGACACTTGGAAGAAGCCTCATGATTTCAGGCCCTGGCCCTCACAGAGGCCTTTAACCGTCCTGATATGTGCTGGGAAGGCAACACAGCAGGGCAGAAGCAGTCCAGGAGCTTTCTGGAGTGCATTGATAGCAAGTCCTAAGACATGATCAAGGAGCTGATGAGGGGAGCTGTGTCTGGACTTCATACTTAGAAACAAGGAAGAAGAACTGGTTGGACGTGTGAAGATCAGGAGCAGCCTTGGTTGCAGTGCCCATGAGATGGTAAAGTTCAGGGTCCTGAGAGAGGGGGACAAGGCAAATTGCAGGACTGCAACCCTGGACTTCAGGAGAGCAGACTGGCTCATCCAGTGTGCAGGAAGTCAAGCAAAGGTGTCAGGAGGCCTGCATGATGAACGAGGAGCTCCTGCCTAAACCCAAACATAAAAATGAAGCACACAAGAGGTGGAGGCAGATCAGGTGACCTGGGAGGAATACGAAGACACTGTCTGAGCGTGCAGGGATGGATTAGGAAAGCCAAAGCCCACATGGAGTTGAATCTGATGAAGGACATGAAGGGCAACAAGAAGGGCTTCTACAGAAATATCAGCAAAAGGAAGACTAAGGAAAATGTGGGCCTGCTGCTGTATGGGAATGGGGACCTGGAGACGGAAGACATGGAAAGGGCTGAGGTATCCAGTGCTTGCATTGCCTCAGTTCTTTACTAGTAAGACTTGTTTTCAGCGGTGCCAGGCCCCTGAGATTAGTGCTAAAGTCTGGAGCAATGAAGGCTTAAACTCAGTGAAGGAGGATCAGGCTAGGGAACATTTAAACTAACTGGACATACACAAGTTCATGGGACCTGATGGTGTACACCCACAAGTTTTGAAGGAGTTGGCTCGTGTCATTGTGAGGCCACTCTGGATTATCTCTGAAAGCTCATTGCGATCAAGGAAGGTTCCTGAGAACTGGAAGAAAGCAGATGTCATTCCTATCTTCAGGAAAGGCAAGAAAGGAGATTGGGGAACTACAGGCCAGTCAGCATCACCTGGATCTCTGGGAAGGTGAGAAACAAGTGCTCCTAGAAATCATGTTCAGACACACAAAGAACAGTAAAGTGACTGGGGGTAGTCAGCACAGTTTTATGAAGTGAAAGTCTTGTTTGACCAACCTGATAGCCTTCTATGATGAGGTAGATGACTGTCTTGGTGGGTGAAGGGAGAGAAATGGATGTTGTTTATTTTGACCTTAGTATAGCTTTTTACACTGTCTCCCATAACATCCTCAGACAAACTGATGAAGTACAGATTAGATAAGTGAGCAGTGAAGTGGACAGAAACCTGGTTGAACTGGCGGGCTCACAAGGTTGTGATCAGTGGCACAAAGTCCAGCTGGAGGCCAGTTTTTAGTGGTGTGCACCAGGGATGAATATGGGGGCCAATACTGTTTAGTGTCTTCACTCATAACCTGGATAGCAGGAGAGTGTGCTCTCAACAAGCCTGAGGATGATGTAAAATTTGTATGAGTAGTTGATACACCAGTTAGTTCTGCTGCCATTCAGAGGCAAGAAGAGTGTCAACAGGAACCTCATGAAGTTCAGCAAAGGCAAATGCAAAGTCCTGCCCCTGGAGAGGAGTAACCCCATGCACCTGTATAAGCTGGGGGCTGACTAGCTGGAAATCAGCTTTACAGAAAAGGCCCTGGGGGTCCTAGTGGAGACCAGGTTGAACATGAGCCAGCAATGCAGCGTTGTGGCTAAAAAGGCCAACAGCATCCTGGGCTGCATTAGGAAGAGCCTCACAAGGAGGCCTGGTGGGACGATCCTTCCTCTCTACTCAGCCCCCGTGAGACCGCATGTGGAGTGCTGTCCCTTGTGCTGGGCTCCTGAGTACAAGATAGACCTTGACATACTGCAGAGAGTCCAGCGGAGGACCACCAGTATGGTCAGGGGCTGGAGCATTTGGCATATGAGGAGAGGCTGAGAGAGCTGGGATTGTTTAGCCTGGAGAAGAGAAGGCTCAGGGGGATGTCTTCAATGTGTACAAATACTCAGGGTGGATCTTACCAGTGTGTGTAAATGCCTGATGGGAGGGAGCAAAGAAGAGGGAGCCAGGCCCAGTGAAAGGACAAGAGGCATTGGACACAAATGGAAATACAAGAAATTCCATTTAAAGAAAAAGCTTTTTTTACTGTAAGACTGATCGAACAGAGGAACAGGTTCCCCAGAGAAGTTGTGTAGTCTCCGTCCTTGGAGATTTTCAAAACCTGACTGGACACAGTCAGTTAACATGCTGCTCTAGTTGACTTTGTTTTGAGTGAAGGTATCAGACTAGGTGATCTCCAGAGGTCCCTTCCTACCTCAACCATTCTATGAGTCTATGAAAGCATGCCTGACCAACTGGTTGCTTTCTTCCATGAGGCAAGTGGTGCTGCGGACAAGGGGGAGTCAGTGGATTTTGCATACCTTGACTTTAGCAGGGCCTTTAACCCAGTCTCCCCTTGTGTCCTTGAAACCGGATTGGTGAGGTATGTACTGAATAACTGGACAAGAAGATGGGCGGAAAATTGACTGGACTCTTAACAGAGTTATGGTCATTGGTGCAATGTCCACCGGCAGGTATTAATTAGGGGAGAGCCCCTGAGGGACCAGTACTGGGACCAGTACTATTTAATGTCTTCATTAGTGACCTGGATGATGGGATGGAGTGCACTCTAAGCAAGTTTGTGGATGATCCAGAATTGGTGGGAATGGTCAATATGTTGGAAGGCAGGACTGCTATTCAGAGAGACCTTGGCAAGCCCAAGAAATGGGCTGACGGGAACTTCAGGAAGTGGAAAGTCCTGCTTCTGGGATGGAATAACCCCAGGCTGCAACAGTGCAGGCTTGCGGGGGGCAAGTGCTTGGAAAGTAGCTCTACAGAGAAGGATCTGTGGATCTTGGTGGACAACAGGAGTCAACAGTGTGCTCTTGCAGCCGAGAAGGCCAACCATCTCCTGGACTGTATTAGTGAGAGTGTGGCCGGTAGGTCGAGGCAAGTGACCCTACTCCCCTAGCTGACACAGTGCTCTAGATGTGGTCTCACAAGTGCCCAGTTCTGGGATCCCCAGTACAAGAAAGAGATGAACGCACTGGAGCAGGTCCACGAAGACAGTCAGAGGGTTGGAGTATGTGACATACAAGGAGAGGCTGAGAGAACTGGGTCTGCCAAACCTCAAGAAGAGAAGGCAAAGAGGAGACACCTTATTGCTGTCTGCATGTACCTGATCAGAAGCTACAGAGAAGCTGGAGCCAGGCTCTGCTTGGAGGTGCACTGAGGTAGTGCAAGAGGTAGTGGATGCAAGGTGCAACATGGGAAATTCTGCCTAGATGTAAGGATTTGATTTAGTTTTTTAAACCATGGGGGGGGGGGCTGGACACTGGCACAGGTTGCCCAGAGGGGTTGTGGAATCTCCATCTTTAGAGGTGCTCAAGACTTGACTTGACATGGCCCCAAGCAAGCTGATCTGATAAGACCTGCTTAGAGCAGTACACTGGAATAGCTGGTATCTGGAGTTCACTTAAAAAAAAATTTTTTTTCTGTAATTCTACAATATACTAGGGTTGGGATTCCCATTTTTATTTGTAAACGTGAACTAGGGACATGACTTCATTTCAATTGTAGATTTATTTTAACAGGTAGACCTCTTCCTTGAAAATATTTTATTTTTAAACAGACTTCCTGAACTCTCCATAATATTCTACTCAATTTATTTGCCTCCTTAAATGTACTGCATTTGTGTTATCTGGCTTCAATATTAAATCACTCTGAGCACAAATTCTGTAAAAAATTTCCTTGAAGGAAGAGAGGCTTAACATGATGATCTTTAACCTTCTAGATTTGGAGGCTTGTATGTGGGAGAACAATATGTCTTGATTTGAAAGACACGTTCTGCAGCAGTCTGCTCATTTACAACTTCAGAATATTTGAAAGAAGATATGGCAGCAGAAAATTTTCGGTAAGTTCCAGTTACATTTTTTTTTTAACAGAAACTGTTTTCTACACTGTTCTTGTAGTCTTGGATTAATATTACAGTTTTATTACTGACTACTAAAGTGTTTTAAAGAGAATTTGGTTTCCATAAATCTAAATTTATATTGATAATATCTTGCAGTCAGTGGATTATTCTAATTAAAGTTTGCAGCTGTATCAGTTGAAAGTTATCAGATGCATAGAGTTTAATTTTGGTAACAAATCTAACTTCATTCTTCAGTATCTAGACATGTAGATCTCGAATTATGTTGTGCTAAAGATTTTATTTGCCTTAATTGAACTAGTATAGTGGTTTTCTTGTTTTTTCTTTTATTTAGAGATTCATTAAAACCTTATTTTTAAACTGTTGAATTAATTAAAATTAAACTTTTTCTTTCCAGTCCTTTTTACTGGGTGCTTGGATGCTCTCAGCTTTGTTTGATCTTCTCCTTGTAGAAATTGCTCAGTATATATTTGGCATCACCATCAACAGCTTGCCTTCTGGTTTGTAAGTAGCTCCTAATGGACTGGTTATTTTAGATATAGTTTCAAGGGATTATTTTGTGCAGATTTTAATTTTAGAAGAACTTTCTTCATGTAACCCTTCAAATTAAATTTAAACCTCTTTTGAACTACAGTGTAAAGGTTCTTGGCACAACTATTATTTTCAAACATTCATTTCCTAGTTGTGATCTGTGGTTAATTAATTTGTAATTTATCCATGTAATGATTACTTTCCATTCTGTTAGTCCCATTTCCACTGTCAGCATGATTGAAATGCAGCTTGCAGTGCACAAATTATTGCTGTATTTGGTTTTGTTCAATTTGGTAAATCTGAAAAGTGAAATCAGGTTGGTGCTGATTTCTTTCTTAAATCACAAAGACAGCACAACTGTAATTCATATCTTTATGTTCACTTTTAAATGCATATGCAGTTATATGCATTTCATACTGGTATTTTGTATGCTTGTGTTTCAAAAACTGAGTGCTAGAGCATGTTATTCCATTTGGTGCTTGCATCTGAAGTTCTTAAAGCTTTAAGGTATTTAGTGGTTCAGTTTCGCATAACCTATATTTGAGATTTCTGCACTTAAGAGATGTACATGTTACAGTAGAACCATAGAGCTTGCAGAGCCTTTGTGGTTAAGCTTCTGACAGGGGAGATCAGCCTCATACAGACTTGAGTTTCCATGTGCTGCACACTCTGAGCTAATAATAAAAGCTCTTGGAGTGAGATTTTTAATATTAAACACCACATTAGGCTTTTTTTAGGTCTACTTTTTTAGTGTGTCTCTTGAAAGTAGCTAAAGGCTGATTTAATAAGGAAGAAAAAGCATGTGTTTGATGTTACAAAGATGTATTTTTTTGTAGTGTGTGAGCATTCAAAACAAGCTGAAAGCTTGAGTAGTACTGCAGTTACTCATCATGTTTGCTACCTTGGAGTTTGTTGCTGGGACATAGGCTGCTAGTGTGTCTGGACAAATTCAGTATTTTCATCTGTGTAAAAAGATACTTTGTGCAAGAGAAAGGTGTAATAAATGTGCACATCATACCCACAGGGAGCTAATGAACAGTTTGATTATTATGCCCTTTGATGGTTTTTTTGTGTATGACTGCAGAATGTTGTCAGTTTCAAAGAAATCTGCATCAAATAATTTTTTAGTTGAATGAAATATAAATGTTAACTACATATGCTTCCTATTTAAATCATGCTAACATTGATCTTGAGAGAATGAAGCTAATTTTAGAAGTGTGGGATATACAGTAGTTTCAGGAGCATTTGGTTGTGCAAATATAAAAAATTAATATATACATTGCATCATAATTCTTCAGCATTGTCTGCTTTATTATACTAATAGTCACTTTTTCATGTCTGGCAATATTCACAATCTTTTAAGATGACAAGAGCATTGGATATTTTAACACCAGTGCTAGGTTTTAGTTCCTTTCAGGTTTACAAAAGCTGTTGAGCAAATATAAAGAGATGCAATTACTGTTCTGCTTTTCTCATATCCACAGTGCAATATAGCTGTTACTTCTGGCTATAGAACATTCTTCAGTGTAATAACAATGCTAGGATTCGGAAAAAGAATCACTTGTTTACACTATAAAAGTCCCCTGATGTTTTTTTTTCTCTTTTTATATCATTTCACTGTTCATATTACTGAGTGATCTTACACTCCCAGTTCTAAAACTTTTCCTGCGCACGCTTCGAAGGTAATTGCGATAAAGGATTACACTGATGACTCTCGCCTGAAATTGTTTAGAAACGATATAGTACAGTATAACGTCCAAGCATGTACTGAGATTCATGAGAAAGGTGGTAAAGGCTGCCCAGGGATTGTAAGTTGTATCTTCATTCTGCAACATCAGGAAGGTGAAGCAAATGTGGAAGGGTACAAAGCAGATGAGCACTTGAGCAATCAGAGTGACTATAATTCTTATGGATCTCTCCTTGGCCTTAGGCTTCAGTTTGGAAGTCTTGCCACGGATAAAATTGTAAATAATGACTAAGTAACACCCCATCATGATAAACAAGGGAATCAAAAAGAAAAAAATCAAGCGAGAGAAGTTCAATGTATTTACTTCCTTTAAATGGATGATATCAAGCATTTTCATGCAGGTGGTGAAATTCGAGGCTTTGTCTGGATCAGATTGTAAAAACAGCAACGGGGACGTTGTTGCGAGGGTCATTATCCAGATTCCAATGCAAGCCAGCACAGCTTTTTTTGTATTTTTTAGTTCTTTGACATGTTTGGGCTGGACAATAGCCATAAATCTGTCTACACTTATAAAAGTGAGCAACCACAGAGCAATGGCTGGATAAAATATAGTGAAAGCACTGATAATCCGACAGAATGTATCTCCGAAAGGCCACGTTTCTTTCCCATGGTAGATTATCCGAAAAGGCAAGGAAAATATAAAAATTATGTCAAGTAATGCCACATTCATCATATATACAGTTATAGTTGTTCTCTTCTTGGTAGTGCAGCTGAAAACCCATAGTGCAGTGGCATTCACCAACAATCCCACTGCGAATACGAAACTGTAGAAGACCAGTGATGCAATCCTGTATTCTTCAGGGTGGTGATTTCCAGGCATCATATTTTACTTGAATTTAGGAATAGTTGCTGCACTCCATAAATACCCTAAAAATAGATAAAATATGAATATTTATTCTCAGTTAAATAAAAACTTCCTTTAAATATAAACAAGATTGTTGTAGGATGGGGTTTAGTGGTGAGATTGTATTGTTTAGCTGTGAGAATGTGCTAGCTTTGTTGCTTTTTCTGACTACAAACACATTATTGTGCTCTGAAGAAAGTACACGTACCGTCAGACTTGTGAGAAATAGCATTTATAAGCTAGTTTTAATTAAATATTTTTAAGTACTTAAGAGAATTCTTATATAAGGAATCAAAAAGTCAAGACTGACCAGCTACTTTGAGTGTGCTTCGGTAGCTGATAATTAGATTGAAACAGCTGTAATTGAGGTAAGCGAGCTAATTTTCTAAAGAAAATATTTCTTCAAGTTGTCTCTCTTGAAAAATTAATGACTATAACTAGTTATAAAAAGAAGTAAGTGAGCATGGCATGTAGTGACATTTGGATATGCAACGTGAAGTGTTAACTTTTCATTTTATCTGCGTAGGAACTACTTAGCTCCCAAAAGAATAGGTGCATGCTGTTGCTCATAAAAGACATTAAAAAGCTATCTTAACAGCTATGTAGCTTCTAATACAGTATTTAATCCCAGGGCGCCAGAACCAACTACCTAACATATGAATGAGATGAATAGATGGATAGACTTCCTATTTAAAACAGTAAAAAGATGGGAAGCAGCACAGTCTCCGACCAGGGCCTGTGTGAACAGTATTTTTGGGGGGAAGAGTTGCTGGCTGCTAGCCAGCTGCGGCAGAGCACAGTTGTGTTGCTTCTCTCAGCTCCTCGGTCATAGGAGTCGGACATCTGAAATGTCACTATGCAGACTCGGGTGATGAGAGCTGAAAGAGATTGTCCCCTGCTTGACTTGGGAGCCAGTTGAGGATGGCAGACCTTACCTGGTGTTTGCACGGGTGCTTTGGTTAACCCGCACCCCCCCGCTTTCCTGGCTCTTGCTGTGGTCACAGCTTCATGACTTTGCATGGGAGGGTTTCCTCTTGTTTGGCCTTTTACCCAGCCCTGCGGCAGCTGTGTGAAGAGGAGGAGGAGGAGGAAAGAGTTAGTTGTTGGTCTGATCTTCCCGCTTACGACAGACAGCCAAGTAACTTCTACAGTATCAGTTAGGCACCAAAACTGTTCTCAAGAGCAGAAGAGTGCCTAGTTCCTGTGTGTTTTATCTCCAAAAGTGGAGAATGCATTAAAAAAAGCTTATTGTTACTGCTTGTCTGTTTTATGCTTTCGCTGTAATGTTACCAGGTGCTTTTTTCAGTGGTATAGGAATACATAGTGGATTTGGAGAACCAGTGTTTATTAATCTAGCATCCTGGTTCGACACTGGCAAATATCAGCTGCTTTTGAGAAGAGTATCCATGGAGTAACTAACTTAAGTATGACCTATTAAATCTTTCTTCAGGTTAGTTTCTGCCTTGAAATATGAAGTTTGGACTTCTGATTTTCTTATAGTTCTCCAGTTTACAGATATAAAAAAGAATCATGCACACAAATATCTAGCCCTAAACTTTTCTCTCAAGGATTTTTTTTTAGCTGTACAAAACAAAAAGCTGTGTTTTCTGATCAGATGAGGTCATTATAACATGAAACAGAATATATGTTTTGTATGGGAAAAGCTATGCGTATAATACTGACAAAAAAGAGGTTTGGAGGGCATCTGTATGAATGCCTCTAAAATACCTTACTGTGTGAAGAACACTAAAAATAAAAAAATTAAAGAGTGATAGCAGACCTTACTGAAAGGTAGATGACATATGCTTGAAAGAAAATTTT